>NC_057795.1:230846163-230972575 GCF_018294505.1 Triticum aestivum
CCCGGGCCAGTGCTCCTTCGAGTGTTGGTCCGAACCGAGCATCCTGCGGGGCCACCTCCGGGAAACTTGGGGGTTGGTTTTACTTGTAGCTTGACTTATCCGGTGTGCCCTGAGAACGAGATACGTGCGACTCCTATCGGGATTTGTTGGCACATCGGGCGGCTTTGCTGGTCTTGTTTTACCATTGTCGAAATGTCTTGCGAACCGGGATTTCGAGACTGATCGGGTCTTCCCGGGAGAAGGTATATCCTTCGTTGACCGTGAGAGCTCGTGATGGGCTAAGTTGGGACACCCCTGCAGGGTATATTATCTTTCGAAAGCTGTGCCCACGGTTATGAGGTGGATGGGAATTTGTTAATGTCCGGTTGTAGATAACTTGACACTTGACTTCATTAAAATGCATCAACAGCGTGTGTAGCCTTGATGGTCTCTTCTCGGCGGAGTCCGGGAAGTGAACACGGTTTGAGTTATGCTTGACGTAAGTAGTTTCAGGATCACTTCTTGATCGCTTCTAGCTCCTCGACCGATGTGATGATTCTCTTCTCGCTCTCACTTGCATATGTTAGCCACCATATATGCTTAGTGCTTGCCGCAGCTCCACCATATTACCCCTTTTCCTACCTATGAGCTTAAATAGTCTTGATCTCGCGGGTGTGAGATTGCTGAGTCCTCGTGACTCACAGATTCTACCAAAACAGATGCAGGTGTCGAGGATACCAGTGCAAGTGGTGCAACCGAGCTCAAGTGGGAGTTTGACGAGGACCTTGGTCGTTACTATGTTTCGTTTCCAGATGATCAGTAGCGGAGCCCAGTCGGGACGATCGGGGATCTAGCATTTGGGGTTGTCTTCTTTTCATTTGGATTTGACCGTAGTCGGTCTATGAGTGTATGTTGAATGATGTATGATCTTAATTATGTATTGTGTGAAGTGGCGATTGTAAGCCAACTCTCTTTATCCCATTCTTGTTCATTACATGGGATTGTGTGAAGATGACCCTTCTTGCGACAAAACTACCATGCGGTTATGCCTCTAAGTCATCCTCTAAGTCGTTGCGTTGCTGACAGATTTGAAGACCCAGAAAGAACTTCAGCTCGCCCATCATGGACATTTGATATTGCTCTTGCATAATGTGACCAAATTCATCACTGTATTTCTTGTTGGTGCAGCCAAAGATAATGTCATCCACATAGATTTGACACACAAACAGTTCACCATCATATGTCTTCGTGAAGAGTGTAGGATCTGGTGAACCAGGTTTGAAGCCTTTGCTCTTCAGGAAGTCTTTGAGCGTGTCATACCAAGCACGAGGGGCTTGTTTGAGGCCATAAAGTGCCTTGTTGAGCTTGTATACCATGTCAGGATGTTTTGGATCTTCAAAACCTGGAGGTTGTGTGACATATGCTTCTTCTTCTATCTTTCCATTGAGAAAAGCACTTTTCACATCTATTTGATACAGGAGAATGTTGTGATGATTTGCATAGGCTAGCAGTATGCGAATGGCTTCAAGTCTTGCCACCAGAGCAAATGTTTCATCGAAGTCAATTCCTTCCACTTGAGTGTAACCTTGTGCAACAAGACGAGCCTTATTTCTGACCACTTGACCATGCTCATCTTGCTTGTTGCGATATATCCATTTGGTGCCAATGATATTGTGCTTCCGAGGATTAGGACGCTTGACCAATCCCCACACATTATTCAGCTCGAACTGTTGAAGCTCTTCTTGCATAGCTTGAATCCATTCAGGTCCCATGAAGGCTTCATCAACTTTCTTGGGTTCAGAGATTGAGACAAATGCAAAATGTCCATAGAAGTTGGTTAGCTGTGTTGCTCTTTGGGTTGCTTTAGAACAAGTGAGTGGACCAGGTACATTCAAGCTGTCAATTATCTTCTCAATCTGAACTTCATTTGCAACACGAGGATGAGCAGGATGAAGATTTTGCTCTTGCTGATCAATGTCATCAGTTGAGAGATTGTCTTCAGGCTGAGCATTGTCTTCAGGTTGATTTGGTGCAGAAATGACAAGTTCCTCTTCAGATTGATTCTCAGAGGGTATGATGTCTCCAATTCCCATCTGCTTGATAGATTCACTTGGAGGTACTTCCTATAGCACATTTGGCAGGTGCTCTTTTTGCGAGCCGTTAGTTTCATCAAACCGCACATCTACAGTTTCAACCACTTTATAGTGAAAGAGGTTGAAGACTTTGTAGGAGTGTGAATCCTTTCCATAACCAAGCATAAAACCTTCATGTGCTTTTGGTGCAAATTTTGAAGTGTGATGTGGATCCTTGATCCAGCACCTAGCACCAAATACTCTGAAGTAGCTTACATGTGGCTTCTTACCAGTTAGGAGCTCATAGGATGTTTTGTTTAGAAGCTTGTGAAGATAAACTCGGTTGATGATGTGGCAAGCAGTGTCAATGGCTTCAGGCCAGAACTTCCGTGGAGTCTTGTACTCATCAAGCATCATTTGGGCCATCTCAATGAGAGTTCTGTTCTTGCGCTCGGCAATGCCATTCTGCTAAGGTGTATAAGGAGAAGAGAACTCATGTGTGATGCCAAGTGTATCTAGATAGAGGTCGAGACCAGTGTTCTTGAACTTAGTGCCATTGTCGCTTCCGATGTGCTTGATCTTGACGCCATAGTTCATCATGGCACGATTGGCAAATCGTCTGAAGACATCCTGCACTTCAGTCTTGTAGAGAATTATGTGCACCCAAGTATATCTAGGGTAATCATCAACAACTACGAAGCCATAGAGGCAAGTAGTAGCATTGAGAGTAGAGTAGTGAGTAGGGCTGAATAGATCCATGTGAAGCAGCTCGAAGGGTTGAGATGTAGTCATGTTTGTCTTCGAGGGATGCTTGGCCCTAGTCATCTTTCCGGCTTCGCAGGAACCACATAGATGGTCCTTCTTGAACTTGACGCCTTCGATGCCCACGACATGCTTCTTCTTTGCGAGAGTGTGCAAATTCTTCATGCCAGCATGCCCTAGCCATCGATGCCAGAGCCAATATTCCGAAGCCTTTGCTAGAAGACATACGGCCATATGTGGTCCTGCTGAGAAATATACCATATAGAGATCATCTTTCTGATACCCTTCAAAGACTAGAGACTTGTCAGATTCCATTAGTACAAGGCAATGATATTTTCCAAATAGCACAATCATGTTCAAGTCACAGAGCATTGAGACAAACATTAAGTTGAAACCAAGGGATTCAACAAGCATCACTTTATCGATGTGCTGATCCCTTGATATTGCAACTCTGCCTAGACCCAATACTTTGCTTTTACCAATATCAGCATATGTGATGTGACTTTTGTCTGATGGACGAAGCGTTGAATCCATCAGAAGACTTCGATCACCCGTCATGTGGTTAGTGCATCCACTGTCCATAATCCATTCTGAAGTATGAGGTGTCGTAGACTATAGTGCAGTTTGGTGGATAGGCTTGAACAAGCGAGTTGTGAAGCATAAACATTTGACGAACAAGTGGAACATGGAAATTCAGGTCTTGGTTAGGATAGATAGGGTGAGTATCAAGGAATCCTGGAATGAAGTACATAGTAAGACCATTTGGGCATTTTATCTTGCGCCCAACAAGATGTTTAAGGTCCCCAGCATGAGTTTTGGACGCCTTTGATTTCCGGCTGGAGACCTTACCCTGCAAAAGAGAGTTAAGTTTTCTTAACCACCCACATTTTCAAGGGTGGCTTAGAAGCAATGAGTCTAAGTGCAGCATCTGAGAATTTCGGCTTTGGATCCCTAGTAAATAGCCTTGCAGGAGGTGAATAATACTCATAGGAATAAGCAGAAAAATTCTTTGTTCTATGAACATAGAGGTTTGAAGAAACACGCTCATATTCATGGGTCTGAGTATGATTTCCCTGCAAAACATTGACATTAGGGTGAGTCAGATGAGTCCTCGGTCTGTATGAAGCTTTTGGACCATATGAAGCCTTTGGTATGGGGTTTGTCTTCTTCACGGGTGATGTCATGATAACATTCACAGGAAGATTCTCAAGACAACTTTTGGGAACCCATATGTTCTTCAAAGGTGGCCCATTCTTGCAGTTAGTACCAATATACCTGGCAAACACTTCACCATTCTGATTCTTAAACAGTTTATAGTTTGCATCAAAGGATTCATCAATGATAATGGGGTTAGCACAAGTGAAACCAGATAAGGTGGATGGATCAACTGGAGGTTCCCTTGCAGCAACCCATGTGGTTTTGAGGTACTGCTCAGGCTTCTAGTACGACCCATCAACATTCATTTTCCTCTCGAACCCCACACCCTCTTTCCTAGTGTTTCGGTTCAGAATCTGCTTTTTGAGGACATCACACAGTGTCTTATGCCCTTTGAGACTTTTGTACATCCCTGTCTCAAGCAGTGTCTTCAACCTGGCATTCTCCTCAGCAATAGTAGTGGTATCCTCAGCAGAGGGGTTAGTTACCATGTCAGCAGTTGAAGATATTGCAACAGTAGCAGCGGTAGAACATTCAGCAACAGAAGCAGCATTATCACGCTCAATGCATTTTAGGCATGGTGGTTCAAATCTTTCCTGAGCGGGACTGATCTATTGGGCACGAAGTGACTCATTTTCCTTTTGAAGATCTTCATGATCCGATCTCAAATTCTCAAGTTCCTGCTTCCTTTGAAGATAATCATAGGAAAGCTTTTCATGAGAAGTTGTGAGCGATTCATGTCGACCTTCAAGTTCCTGGTACTTAATATGAAGATTTTTTATGTCTTCAATTAAGGACTAAGACTTGGTCATTTCCGCGTCCAACAGGTCATCGCTTTTGCCTAACAGTTTTTGAGTATGTTGCATAGCTTTTTGTTGTTCAGTTGCAATTTTAACAAGTGTTTTGTAACTAGGTTTGGATTCACCATCAGAGTCATCTTCACTGGATGTTTGAAAGTAAGCATCGCGTGATTTTACCTTGGCACCGCGTGCCATGACGCAGTAGGTGGGAGGCGAGTCGTCCTCGACATTATCATCAGTGTTGGTGACAGAGCCATTGTCTTTGGTGTTGAAGATGGACTTGGCGACGTAGGCAGTAGCTAGAGCCAGACTCGCAACACCCGAGTCAGACTCCCCCTCAGACTCCACCTCCGCCTCCTCAGAAGCTGACTCCTCCTATGAATCCATTTCCTTGCCAACAAAAGCATGGGCCTTGCCAGATGAGCTCTTCTTCTGTGACGAAGATCTGGAAGAAGACTTGGAAGAAGACTTTGAGGATTTCTTCTTTTTCTTGTCATCAGAATCATATTCTTTGCTCTTGTTCTTCTTCTTCTTCTCATTGTCCCGCTGTGGACACTCAGAGATGTAGTGACCAGTTTTCTTGCACTTGTGATAGGTTCACTTCTTGTGATCATATGCAGAAGCTTCATCATTCCTTGAGCTCGATCGTGAAGATTTTCTGAAGCCTTTCTTCTTGGTGAATTTCTGGAACTTCTTCACAAGCATAGCAAGATCCTTTCAAATGTCTTCAGGATCACCAGAACTGCAGTCAGATTCTTCTTCAGATGAGGAAGCAGCAGCCTTTGCCTTCAAAGCTCGAGCTCAGCCATAGTTGGGGCCATAGATATCTCGTTTCTCAGATAGCTGGTACTCATGTGTGTTGAGCCTTTCAAGTATGTCAGATGGGCGGTTCGAATAGTTATACACTCTGTAGAGTTTCCACGGTCAAGGACAGTTGGGCAGTGCTGCTTAAACTACGTCCAGAGTTTTTCAAACCACGTGTGTGTGTGTGTGTGTGTGTTGATAAGGCTATTTGGGTTAAGTCAGATGGCTTAACACAATGATCAAGTTGGATTGGTGTCCAACTCCGCTTATGTTCATATACGTAACTTGTTCATAAGGATATTTGTTCTCTCATGATGCATGCTTTACAGGTTGATAGATCATGTCATTGTACTCAAAGCTAGCTTTCTGCAAATTACCTACTTAGTGTTGTATCATTGCATTATTGTGCCTTGTTCCAATCATGGGTTGCTTGCGAGTACATTCAAAGTACTCATTGGCTTGCCACTGGTTATTTAATTGGCCAGGCATGCAAGAACAGGAGTTCGAAGAAGAGTTCTTTGGAGACAAACATGCGAACTAGGACGTTTCCCAGTCAGAATGCCTGTAGGGTTAAGGCAGATGGCATGGGTTCTACTTATCGGTGAAGATTTCCGCTGCTTAAGTTTATTTGGTATTCAGCCCCTGTGGCTTTATCTATGTAAGACTTGACCATAATGGTCATAATTTGTGTAAGACGGTATGTATGGATGTAAGACTCTTGTTATTCAGCTTGTGTGTGTTCAGTGAGCATTGATCTCTGGGATCGCTGTACACGTGCATTCGGTGATCACGACTTATGAGTCGGGGTCCCCACAAGTTCGCCCGTGGGTGCACGCCGACAAGCGCCAGCGAGGATGTTTCGGGAGGGGGAGACGGCTCCAGGGGAACGGCGACAACGCGGGCTAGCTGTTGGACACGACGAGGCACGCGAGCACGACGAACCAAGGAGGGGACCGAGCAAAATGCCGCTTAGCTCACGTCCATGGCATGCGAGGGCGGTGGTCACCGCGTGGGCTGGTGTCAAGAAGAGCCAAATGGCTGCCCTGAGATGTCTAGTGATTAGTCCTTGCATAGTAGAGGCCGAGGGAGGTGATGGATCACACAAAAGTGTAGGGAGCAGAGGGGAGCAAGCCCGACAAGGTTTCTGTATCAAATTTGGATGAGCACTACTGATCAACAGGGAAGAGCTTGGAGCCAAATGAGTTGTCTCGGGTGTTTGACTATGGAAGGACTACGGTCCTTGGAATTTTGAGGTGAATTGAACCAAAATTGAATACACTTGCTTTGCAAATGCACAATCTGGTCCAGAATAGAGATCAGGATGATGCACTCAAATGGTGTGTCAACTTGAGCTCAAATTGGGCAAGGCAGAGTTATTTGATCATATGAAGATGCTGAAAAAGGTTTCACACCATTTGGATAAACCAAAATGGTACTTCCTTCACAAACATTCCCACTGACCAGAAACTTGCAAAAATTCTAGAGAAAAATGGCTAGATGAAATATGCTCAAATTTGGTGGAGAGAGTTTATATGGATAAGAGAAGGCCTAGGAAAATTTACACCCATAATGGAGCAAGATAAAATATACTTGCTTCACAAACTGAAATTTTGGACATAATCAAAGATTTGAAGCTGTGCTCACATGGAGGCCTTACATGAGCTCAACTTTGGTGGAGGGCTAATACTTAATGATATTAAGGACCATGCAAAAGTGCAATTCATTTGGATATGCCTATCTTGTACCTCCTTCACAAAGTTTCTTTCTGGACAGAAACTTTGGAAAATCACAATTAAATGACTACCAGGCAAATGAGGTTGCATTTTGGCATGTGGCAAAGATATGGACAGGAAAAGGTGTCCAAGGAGTTTGAGGTGAATTGGGCAAAGGAAAATAGCACTTGCTTCACAATGTGCCATTTAGGGCAGAATAGGAAAGGAATTACTTGAACATGATGGAAAACATGGCAAATGAAATGTTTTGCCATATTTGAGGAACATATGACCCAAACCATTTATGAGAATTATTTGGGAATTTTAGGAGTGATGGAAATATTGGTTGCTTCACAACCTAGGGTGAAAAGGATTATTCCTTTAATAGAAAAAGGAATATTTCCTAGAAAAAGAATGTTGAGATTTCGGCTAGGATGAAAATGACAGGGTCTAGGGATAGATAGGGGAATGACAAGCCACTCTGGAAGCAAAGAAGAGGGCATCTTCTTCAGTTTCCGGACCACAAAGCCTAGAAAAAAGAAAACTCAGGCAAAAACCTCAGATAATCAAAAGAAAAAGAAAGGGCCAAAAATCAGGCTGTTACAAACCTTACCCCCTTAAAGAAATCTCGTCCTCGAGATTTGGCTGCTCAGCGAACAAGTCTGAATATATCTCACCTTAAGGAAACCGTTTCCAACTCGGGTATCCTTTTTCCTTTATTGTTGTTCCCACTAAATTTTACCTGACTGGCTCTGGGTGGTCTGGTTCACTCTATCCATATTCTGACAGATCTTTCCTGGCTTGTTCATGCTTATACTGGCTCCAATTATTTTCATGCCTGCTGACTTAGCTGAGATTTACCATGTCTGAAATATATACCTGTCTCACAAATCCGAGAGTGATTTCCAATTGTTGTGTTTGTACTGAAAAACTATCCATGAATTGGTGATCCGATTTGTCCTGATGAACACCCAAGCTCTGACTCCTTGCATTGGGTTTCTCCATTAAATGCAGGTCCTCCAGGTTCCAAACAGTGAGTTGAGGCATAACCGCTTCCCTGATAGATTCTAGCTTATCGCAGGAATTTTTGAATCATGCTGACTGGCTCCATTGTCTTGAGTCTCACATTCATTCCAAATATTTGACTGTCGCCTGTCCTGACCAGCATAAAGGGGTATGGCCTTATATGATAGTATCCGCAGACTTGACTGACTGTGAATCTCGTGAAAGAATTTTGTCCATGACAGGCTATCCATTGAGGCTTCACATAAGTGAGGGCACATGCTTCTAGACTGTTATTCACCATCCAAAACCGAGCAGACCCTTTAGGTGAATATCCATGGTGATCCATACTGACTCAGACTATCCGGGGCACCTGCACAATGTGGGTCTTGCAACAATTTTCAGTCTTGCTCCTTCATTACTGCTTGTCTTGTCTGGACCCTTGGCTGAAGGAGCTGGGTCATATTGTTTCTCTGGGTGACCATCGGTTCTGTCAGGTGCAATATTCTGACAAGCATACTCTTATCCGCATCTTCCGACATGGTAATCAATTAAATGGAAGGTTCAACACTTCTCAAGTTCTGACCATAGGAAAATGATCATCCGAACCCTTGCAAGAAATTGGCAAATAACTCAGTAGCCACCAGAACGGTCTTTACAACTTAGATCTGGGACATTACTGAAATAACTCAACCACAGCTCAAGTCGGCCGAAAAGCAGCTCAGAGCATGAGATCGGGTCGATAAGAAGAAAGTGGCAACTCCATAAAATAGCCAAAAGCAGCTATAGGGCTATTGTCACAAAAAGAAATTGAATAGTTGTACGAGACGGCCGGAAAGCAGCTCAGAACTCATGACAGTCGTTGAAGAGAGAAATAAAAATCGGCATCCACCCGGGATAGCTAAAAACAACTCAGATCACAGGCGTGGTGCCGGCACTAAAGAAAAGAAGACAAGGGATCATCAAGATCATCTTCCAGGTTCACAGATACTTATACTGAGCTCAGTGTTGTCGTCAATCCTCATAGTCCTTTGTCACACTAAGGTGTATATCTGGCTTCCTTCACATATATCTGAGAATCTGATTCCCAAGGCAGACTTGTGTTCTGACTAATTCTTGCTTCTAACCAAATTGTTGCGGATCTAATTCTGCCATCTGCTATTAATTCGCATTGTACTATCTTGCACCAGTGTCGTACTGAGGACGATTGGACGGCTTATGCTGAAAACCATCGAGAGTATCTTGCTGAGGAAGGCTGGGTTTCGTGTTGAAACAAGAATGGCTGGACCATCCTCCTTTATGAGTATGTGGCACATCCTTGCTTTCTTCCAGGCATATCATGTTTCAAAATCATCCTCCACGAAGAATCAAACCTTGTATCTGATCCATACCTTTCTCTGAAATTGCACTGTTGGTCTTTCACATAGCTTATCTTCTTGCTAATCTGATCATTACTGCCATGAAGAGTTCATACTGAGGCAAACTTGATTATCCATATCACGATTAGATATCCCCAGATCCCAATGCAGTTGGCTGAAAATTCCATACTGATGCAAACTTGATACTGACAGTCCATCCAGGATTTCTTTTGCATTCAGACAAGATATTCCAATATCACTGCAGTCTGCTGATAATTCTATTCTTTTTAGCAGAGCTTCCAAACATTTGAACTCCTTGTTGATTCTTCGCATCCGGTGTCGGTTGACGAGCAACTTTAATAAGGGGAAAAATTTGTAACACCAAAGGCCCAAATAAAGAAGCAAACGAAACGACAAAAACAAAAGCACACAAGCACACACATAATAATATAAAGCAACCACTACATATTACTGCTACTCACACAATAATATGCATGCACACCTAAGCTCACAAATTTCGCAGAAGCTCCGGTATTACGGTCTAATATGCTGTGGCGGTGTGCACGAAAGTGAGTCTGTGTGTGTGGAAAGAGTTGGCTTAACCAAGGCTACACCAAGCGCTGGCTGAACATCGGCTGGATCTGGATGGATACGGAGGCGAGGACCAACTTGGTGATCAAGTAGCGAGACACGGAGGTCGCGACCACATCATCACCAAGCGTACGAATGGGAATCATACACGTCCAAAGAATGAAATGATAGGGCAAACTAGGGGAGGAAAAGCAAGGCTTGCTGGCATTCCCTCTTCTGATAACAAAGATCAGTAAGGGTTGCCAAAGGGACGAGATGGAGGGCACGATTCGGGATAGAGACAAGTCTATCACCGAAATGATTTGGGTGGAGGAAAAAGATACCGGCGCAATACCTGAGCATAACTCCTGCAAATGGTGTCTAGAACACTCGGAACCAGGGCATCACTTTGCTGGGACAGAGATGACGCCGAACACCGAAGAGCAGGCATGCAAAGAAAGAGGGTGCAGGTAGTGGATCGAAAACGATGCCACCTACACTCACAAGATTAACCGTCAGTGAATCTATATGCATGCTATGCAACAAACAAATGCAACAATCAAGTGCAACAAACCAACAGGGCTCTATAATACCGCATTCTAACTTTCGCGCGGGCTAGGGCATCCTACAGCCAGACCTGCTCTGATACCAAGCATGTGGCACCCCGGCTCTGAGAAACCGGAACGCCCCGTATTCCAGCCCAGAGATCGAGGAGAAGACTTCTGGAATACGGCACTGCTTAGCATAGAACAAATCAGTTCTATTCCAATCTATATGGGTACAAGGGGATTACATCGGCACGGCGACACCACGCCTGCCACGGTTGCTCTATGGAAGCAGCAGAACAACTCGATGCAGCGGAATGACTACTGGTAGCGGAAAAGTGACGACAGTGGTGAACTCCACTCCGCAGGGACTCTGGCTAGAATGCTTATCCTAGCTCACAAACAAGGAATCCAAGGCAAACAAGCAATCATATCCGGCATGACATACAAACTGGCATGACACGCCAGGTCAGTATATTGAATGTACTTGCAAGCTCACAGCAACCAAAGCAATCAAGACAAACAATAGCATGGCAATTACAGATTATTAAGCAATGAGGAACACTATACTATCAGAACAACATAGCATGAACAACATGATACAGCTAGAACAATACGAGCATGGCATAATGAACATGATGAGACTAGCATGCAACACGATGAAACTATCATGCACCAACATACTCTGCTCAGTTACCTCGTAACCATCACATGTATCACTTACCATCATGGATATCACACGATCATCTCAGGATCCAATCAAGCTTAGTATTAACAATACCGTAGAAATCATTTATGATCACAAGGAGATTGACCTTTACCCTTGACTCTCGAATAACATTCGAAATGTCCAACAAGTTGGTGTTCACGATACCGCAGTGATCCTCTCTCGATCACATATATATCAACCAACTTCTTTCATCATCGAACCGGGGTTGTTAATAAGCAAATTATTATTATTATTGTTGACCCACAGTGTGAACGACACGAACTGGGCCCATATCCATGAGCGCGGCTATCGATAGATTTAACACACACACTCTGCAGAGGTTAGCACACTATACCCACACCACGAAACCCTGGCCTCGCACTCCCATTCGGGTGGACCAAAGCGTTCCGAAAAAACCGTCCTACTGCCATGACACTCTCCTAGCCACTCCGACAAACTCCCCTTTGGGCTAAGTCCTAGGTGGCCCCGTGCCTACCAAAGTCACCAATGGCCACCGTCGTGGCAAAACAGTCCCAAACGGGGACAAGGATCCATACTCAACAACGGGCACACAAGGCTTATCCCGTCCTACCTGATCAGGTTAGCGCCCGCGCATAACCTTCCCTCGCGGGAGGCACCAGTGAAAGACATGACAATAGACCCAGTTAGGGCCTTCCCACAAGGCAAACATGGTTGCACTGGTCAGATCGATATGGTGGCACCATGACTCAGCGAACAGTTGTTCAAGTTCAATTTAATCCAGTTAAACTTGAATGCAATATGCTGAGCCATGTTAAAATAACATGATACATGAACATGATATCAAAATAAGCATGGAGGTGCAATATAATTAACGAGCATGACAACCACATTTAATCATTTATCCAGATGAGCATGGCATACCGACGAGCATGAATATCACAACTAGAACACTACTCACAGCCTAACATGACCACTAGCATCAAAACAACTACCATGCAATAACATAACGATAAAACTACCATGCAAGTATTAATTTAATCAACTGGATGCAAAGAAACATGCATAACGGTGGTACTCGGAACAAACGGTAGTCATGCACCGAAGACCATCATGGACATGTACTACTACCAAACATGGTCCATAAGAAAGTAATACTAGCATGAAGAGCATAATAACAGAGCGCAAGAAAACATAGCATGACGGTAAACACCGATCCATAAGCATAACCGAAATACTGACAGAAGTAGCAAAACAATCAAACAGTTATTAAAGATTCAAGCTGGAAACCAATGCTTCTGCATGGCTATCATGCAAATGGTGGTTGTGGCTTGCCTGGGGATGAAGAAGGCTCTGGGAAGAAGTGCGGAATGACCGCAGAAGGAATCGCCGGAAAGGGTACTCTCTCAAAGGGGGCTGATTGGGGCAAGGGCAAAATGGTCATTTTCAGAATTTTGAAACATAGTGAAAATAGGGGTAATAGAACAGGCTTGACGAGACGAAGACGTGGTCGTTGGATTCACCTCGATCGGAGTTACGGATAAAAAGTTGTGTGGTGATGAAGTTTAGGGACTTTTCTGTAAAAATAATATTCACAGACGGGCCCTGAGTGGATAAGGGAGAGGCGTAAATTAGAAATACGCTTTCGAAAAGGGAAAACACATTCGCGCGAATACGCTTCCACTTATCCACGTCAGCATGGACGGGTCAACGCGGTACAGGCGGCTCGTTCACTGACGCGCGGGGCCCGCGGCCAGCTGGAAGGGAGGGGCGTGGGCGTCGTCTTCCTTCTCGCTCCTGCCCGTGAGGCAGAGACAGGGTGTGGCTCCGGCGACGACCTCCGGCGACACAGGCCACCTACGGCGATGCTCCGGCCACCGGAGAGCTCGGGGCGACGAGGCACATCCATCCCGCGATGGCGCAGTCCTCGGGGAGGGCGGGGTTGAGAGCAACTTTGACCGCGGCGGCGGCCAAAGTTGGGGACGCGTGGCCACGGTAGTCCCGGCGACAAACTAAGGGGTTGGGCGGCTCGTGGTGGTCCGGGGAGTGCTATGGTAGCGACAGAAAGGAGGGGGAGGTTCGGCTTCGACCAAATTTAAGAGGTCAGAGGCGACTGCCATGGCGGAGATGTCGAGCACCGAGAGCTTCTCGAGCTCGGGCAAGGAGTGGGGCGGTGCTAGAGGAGGTGCAGGAGGCGAGTGGTGAAGACAAATGGCCTCGGGGTGGCTTTATATAGCCGAGGGGAGGGGAAGGCGAGCTGGCGGCTCCACGGACGCGTGTTCGGTGCCGCGGACGCGTGTGCGCGCGGCGAAGCTCAGACGGCGATGAAGGAAAGGTCCAAAGGGGTTCACGGAGTCGAGGAGAGCTTGGGGACAAGAGAGGAAAGCCGCCGCGGCGCGAACAGAGCCGGTCGGCTACAGTTCACCCGTGGGCGCACGGAGACGAGCGCTAGCGAGGAAGTTTCGGGAGGGGGAGACGGCTCCAGGGGAACGGAGACAACACGGGCTAGCTGTTGGACATGACGAGGAGCGCGAGCACGATGAACCGAGGAGGGGCCCGAGCAAAATGCCGCTCAGCTCGCGTCCATGGCGTGCCAGGGCGGTGGTCACCGCATGGGCTGGTGTCATGAAGAACCAAATGGCTGCCCTGAGATGTCTAGTGATTAGTCCTTGCATACTAGAGGCCGAGGGAGGTGATGGATCACACAAAAGTGTAGGGAGCAGAGGGGAGCAAGCCCGACAAGGTTGCTGTATCAAATTTGGACGAGCACTGTTGATCAACAGGGAAGAGCTTGGAGCCAAATGAGTTGTCTCGGGTGTTTGACTATGGAAGCACTACCAAAATTTAATACACTTGCTTTGCAAATGCACAATCTGGTCCAGAATAGAGATCAAGATGATGCACTCAAATGGTGTGTCAACCTGAGCTCAAATTGGGCAAGGCAGAGTGATTTGATCATATGAAGAAGGTTTCACACCATTTGGATAAACCAAAATGGTACTTCCTTCATAAACATCCCCACTGACCAGAAACTTGCAAAAATTCTAGAGAGAAAATGGCTAGATGAAATATGCCCAAATTTGGTGGAGAGAGTTTATATGGATAAGAGAAGGCCTAGGAAAATTTACATCCATAATGGAGCAAGATAAAATATACTTGCTTCACAAACTGAAATGTTGGACAGAATCAAAGATTTGAAGCTGTGCTCACATGGAGGCATTACATGAGCTCAACTTTGGTGGAGGCTAAGATTTGATGATATGAAGGACCAAGCAAAAGTGTAACTCATTTGGATATGGCTAGCTTGTACCTCCTTCACAAAGTTTCTTTCTGGAGAGAAACTTTGGAAAATCACAATTAAATGACTACTAGGCAAATGAGGTTGCATTTTGGCATGTGGATAAGATATGGACAGGAAAAGGTGTCCAAGGAGTTTGAGGTGAATTGGGCAAAGGAAAATAGCACTTGCTTCACAATGTGCCATTTACGACAGAATAGGCAAGGAATTACTTGAACATGATGGAAAACATGGCAAATGAAATGTTTTGCCATATTTGAGGAACATATGACCCAAACCATTTATGAGAATTATTTGGGAATTTTAGGAGTGATGGAAATATAGGTTGCTTCACAACCTAGGGTGAAAAGGATTATTCCTTTAACAGAAAAAGGAATATTTCCTAGAAAAACAATATTGGGATTTGGGCTAGGATGAAAATCACAGGGTCTAGGGATAGATAGGGGAGTGACAAGCTAAAGAAGAGGGCATCTTCTTCAGTTTCCAGACAACAAAGCCACGAAAAAAGAAAACTCAGGCAAAAACCTCAGAAAATCAAAAGAAAAAGAAAGGGCCAAAAATCAGGCTGTTACAATCTATTAACGTGAGGCCCAGCCCAATTGCTGTTTTTTTGCCTATTTCAGTGTTTCGAAGAAAAGGAATATCAAACAGAGTCCAAACGGAATGAAACCTTCGGGAGAGATCTTTTTGGAACAAACGCAATCCAGGAGACTTGGAGTGGACGTCAAGAAGTAAACGAGGTGGCCATGAGGGTCCAGGGGACGCCCTAGGGGGGTGGGCGCGCCCCCCATGCTCGTGGGCCCCTCGTGGCTCCCCTGACCAACTTCCTTCGCCTATATATATCTACGTACCCCGAAAACATCCAGGAGCACCACGAAACCCTATTTCCACTGTCACAACCTTCTGTACCCGTGAGAGCCCATCTTGGAGCCTTTTCCGGCGCTACGCCGGAGGGGGAATCGATCATGAAGGGCTTCTACATCAACACCATAGCCTCTCCGATGATGTGTGAGTAGTTTACCACAGACCTTCGGGTCCATAGTTATTAGCTAGATGGCTTCTTCTCTCTCTTTGAATCTGAATACAATGTTCTCCTCGATCTTCTTGGAGATCTATTCGATGTAACTCTTCTTGTGGTGTGTTTGTCGAGATTCGATGAATTGTGGGTTTATGATCAAGTTTATCTATGAGAAATATTTGAATCTCCTCTGAATTCTTTTATTTATGATTGGTCATCTTTGCAAGTCTCTTCGAATTATCAGTTTGGTTTGGCCTACTAGATTGATCTTTCTTGCAATGGGAGAAGTGCTTAGCTTTTGGCTCAATCTTGCGGTGTCCTTTCCCAGTGACAGCAGGGGCAGCAAGGCACGTATTGTAGTGTTGCCATCGAGGATAAAAAGATGGGGTTTATATCATATTGCTTGAGTTTATCCCTCTACATCATGTCATATTGCCTAATGCGTTACTCTGTTCTTTTGACGTTAATACTCTAGACGCATGTTGGATAGCAGTCGATGTGTGGAGTAATAGTAGTAGATGCAGAATTGTTTCGGTCTACTTGTCGCAGATGTGATGCCTATATACATGATCATGCCTAGATATTCTCATAACTATGCACTTTTCTATCAATTGCTCGATAGTAATTTGTTCACCCTCCGTAATACTTATGCTATCTTGAGAGAAGCCACTAGTGAAACCTATGGCCCCCGGGTCTATTTTCCATCATATAAGTTTCCGATCTACTTTATTTTGCAATCTTTACTTTTCAATCTATATCATAAAAATACCAAAAATATTTATCTTATCTTATTATCTCTATTAGATCTCACTTTCGCAAGTGGCCATGAAGGTATTGACAACCCCTTTGTCGCGTTGGTTGTGAGGTTCTTGTTGGTTTGTGTAGGTATGAGGGACTTGCGTGGAGCCTCCTACTGGATTGATAGCTTGGTTCTCAAAAACTAAGGGAAATACTTACGCTACTTTGCTGCATCACCCTTTCCTCTTCAAGGGAAAACCAACGCAGTGCTCAAGAGGTAGCAGTGTGCTATCCTTGGAATGCCGTTTTACTTTGTTTTGATCGTTGTTTTAATAAAACACTTAGATCAGAAAGTTTTTAAATAAGAGATTATCCTCAAATAGCAACCTATTTACTTACTACTCATTTGATCTTCACTTATATCTTTTTGAAGTTGTTTGTCGAACACTCTCATGCTTCACTTATATTATTTCGGGAGTTGATAATAGTGATGACAATTTGCACAAGCTTTTAAATTGGTCCTAATATAATTAATATCCAAGAAGGATATAATAAAAACTCTCATGTAGATCATTTGATATGATAAGTTTGATTCCTTGCAATAGTTTTGCGATATGGAGATAATAATATGTGAGTCATGTTGATGAGTAATTATGCTTTAGTAAGAATATTGGTGTTAAGGTTTGTGATTCCCTATGCAAGCAGAAAAGTCAATAGTTATGCAATTAAATTACATCCTACTTGATGAGGACATCAATACCATTGTTACACCCACAACCCCTGCTACTATACATACTGGACCAATTACTAGAACTCGTGCACGCCAACTAAATTACCAGGTACTTTCGTTTCTTGGTAATGATTCTAATGTTCATGAGAATATGATGCTGCCTAAATTGGATACATTTGTTTTGCTTACAAATGAAGGGCCTAGCTTGGAGAAGGATGAACATTGGAGCAAGAACAAGCATGGAGATGATGGCATGCGCAAGGGGAACAACAACAGAGTAACAAGTGATGAATTTAGGGCTTTGAAGCCACCATAACGAGTGCATGAAGCCTTGGACGAAATATACAAGATTCCACTTCATAAATTTTGTCCAGAGGCTATTCTAGGTGTTGCGTCACCTTTTTATTGGGCCACGCCCATGTAATTTCGAAATACATAACTATAGGCTATTTTTAGAGTCCATATGTGTGGGGAAACACGAGATAGGGTTGGTTTCGGACCCCTCCACCAAGGGCCACGAAATTCCCCCCTCTTCCTCTATATATACAGCCCTTAGGGCACCATTTAGACTTCGGGTTTTGTTTAGATTAAAGTTCGCCATAGCTGCAACTTCGTGTACTTCATTTGTGTTCAATGACCAGACAAAGCCGTCACAGAACCCCACCTTCATTAATAAAGCTTCCCTCTTATATTTGCAATATCCAGATTGCAATCTCGGTTTCTTGCTTGTTCTTCGTTTGCTCGCAGGAAAACAGACCCTTGTGGTTAGGTTGATCGTGCTCCGGTGTGGTCAATAACCCCTCGGAGGTTGGTTTAGCGATTGCTAAGGCGCAACGTCTCGCACGTTCATAGTCGGATCGTCAAGGTCGACTCCCACAGAAAATGATAGCCACCATCTCATTGAAAGACGCGACACCTTTGCCTCTATCAAGTGGTATCAGATTTCCAGGTTGCTCGGTGAGATTTTACAATTTTTCGTAGTTCAGATCGAGTCTGTTCTTCATACCTACAGTCCATGAAAAAGCCACAAAAAAATTAGGTTTAGTTCATCATATCTGAACCAATCTGAGCCTTTGCACAATCTTTTAGGGTTTTTTTCTTGAATTTGCAGTTGCATCGTCGTGTCTAGTTGCTAGTCTTAGCGTTTAGTCCTTTAGAGTTTTGAGTTCTGTCACAGTTTGTCACGCCGCCGCTGCACCATCTTCATCACTGTTGCCATATCCCACCATGGTGCCATATACCACCACCGCTGCCATATCCCACCAACGCTGCCATATACTACCATCGCTGCCATATACAACCGATCCATATCCATATACCACCATCGCTATCATATACCACCACCGCTGCCATATCCTACCACCATACATCCACCACCAATCCGAGTTCTTTTCGTATTAGTTTTGTTTTCGAGATCCATCTAATTTCCGATTCGTGTTTCCTTGCCTGAGTAGGTTTAAAAAAAATCTGCGACCGAAAATATTTTTTCCCTATCCAATTTTTAGGTCCCAGGGAGTGTTTTGAAACATTCGCCATCATTGTGATTTTTTGTCGCACTTTTTCGTCGTCGCTGCCCTGATTTCTGAAAAAAAAATTATCAAAAAAATTCCGTGCCCATCCTGTCAGTTTGACCTGGGAAGAGTTTTGAGACACTCACCATTATAGCGATTTTTCGCAAAAAAAGAGGAGCGCAAAAAACAGAGCGCAAAAAAAATCAAAAAAGAGCAAATTGTTTTCCCAGAGTTTGCTTTTCCCTTGTTTACGTGCAGTGCCGTGATTTTGTTAGTGTTCTAGGCTCGCGTCTCTAGCACGATCTAGCCTAGGACCAGCACAGTACCGTCGTTGAGCGTTTATTCAACTTTGCATCTCTAAATTGATTATTGCTGACCTTTTTTGCTACCATATTATAAGCCTTCCCAGCTCCACATACATCTACGTCGTGCGTTTGACTCTCCCTAGTAATCGCTTTATCCAAGCTTTGAGAGTTTTGACTACAATGGTTGCCAATCACCTCCTGCTGCTGGGTAAGAACTGGTAAGAATTTGAGATTCGCTTGATGGATTTGTGACACCCCACCACCACCATATTCCAGTAGTCTGTAGGATCATATACTTTTCGGTTTCTATTGCTGCTAACTATGGCAGGAACACAAGCCGATGAGATTGACTGGGTGAACATGACGCACAAGGAGCTTCATGATAAGTTTCATCAAATGTTGGGTCAACAGGTGGAAGACGTGATGGTTGGCTTTGGAAAGGCAATGGAGAAGATGATGACATTGAGAAGTCAATTGACACCAAGTTGGACGCCAAGTTTGATGAATTACTCAAACGTCTCCCACAACCAGCTCTATGCCGCGATACAGTAGGACGAGCACAGCGTGTTCCTATTGAGCCAGGCCAAATTCTGGTGCCACTGCTACTGCTGTTGGTGCTTCTGTAGCTCCTGCTGCTACTGAAGAGGTGGAGGACTATTACAAGGATGAGGTTAATCAAAATCAGAACTACATGCAGCCACCAGCACCACCACCAGCAGGTCGACCTCAGGTATATATTCGCAATGGCAGGCCTACACCACCACCTCAGGTACGAGATAATGACCATATTCCTAAACTGAAATTGAATATTCCACTGTTTGAGGGTAGATTTGTTCCTGATATATATCTTACTTGGGAGTTAGAAACTGAACAACGTTTTACATGTTTACAATATCGCGAGGAGAGATGGGTTGCTGCTACTGTTTGTGCTTTCACTAGTTTTGCATGTGTATCATGGTCTGAACATTGTAGATTATATCCTATTCCAACTACTTGGGCTGCTTTGAAAACTGCTATGTGTACTCGTTGGGTTCCACCATATTATCAACGTGAATTGCTTCAAAAATTGCAGCGTTTAAGACAAGGGAAATTTTTTGTAGAAGAATATTATCAGGAATTACAAACTGGAATGATTAGATGTGGTATTGTTGAGGAGAATGAAGCTATGCTTGCACGTTTTATGGGTGGCTTAAATAGAGAGATTTAGACCATTCTAGAGTATAAGGAGTATACTAATATCACTCGTTTATTCCATCTTTCTTGTAAAGCTGAATGTGAAGTGCAGGATCGACAAGCACTGGCGCGAACTAACTTTTCTGCAGGCCGACCTTCATCATGGACACCGCGTGCATCTTCTACTTCAACTGCACCAGCACCTCCATCAGGTGCCACCTCCAGCCGTGATACAAGAAAGCAGGCACAATCACCATTATCTGCGAAGAGTGCACCTGGCGAGCCTGCAGAGAGTTCTTCTTCTTCCATTGCATCAACAGGGCACGCAAGTGATATTATCTGTCGTCGTTGTAAGGGAAGAGGTCATTATGCGAGACAATGCAAATCTTAGCGTGGCATGATTGCTACTGAGGATGGTGGGTATGAGTCAGCTAGTGACTATGATGAGGAGACTTTGGCTCTTATTACACGTGAAGAACATGGTGGAGATGATTCTGATCATGAGACGCAATACATGGCTCCTGAAGACGCTGACAGGTATGAATGTTTAGTTGCTCAACGTGTTTTGAGTGTGCAGGTCACACAAGCTGAGCAAAATCAGAGGCACAATTTGTTCCATACAAAGGGAGTTGTGAAGGAACGTTCTGTTTGCGTCATCATGGACGGAGGGAGCTGCAACAACTTGGCTAGCATGGAGATGGTGGAGAAGCTATCTCTGACCACAAGACCACATCCACATCCTTACTACATCCAATGGTTCAACAACAGCGGCAAGGTTAAGGTAACACGTACTGTTCGTGTGCATTTTAGTATCTCTACATATGTTGATTATGTTGATTGTGATGTGGTACCTATGCAAGCATGTTCCTTATTACTTGGTCAACCACGGCAATTTGATAAAAAAATCTGTACACCAAGGTAGAAACAATCAATATACTCTTGTTCATAAGGATAAAAATATTACTTTGCTTCCTATGACTCCTGAGTCCATTTTGAAAGAGGATATTAATAGAGCTAATAAAGCAAAACAGGACAAAAATAAGAGTGAAAATCAGATTGTGGCAAAAGAATTTGAGCATCAAATGAAGCCTAATAGTAAACCATCTAGTGTTGCTTCTGAAATTAAATTGAAAAGTGCATATTTACTTGCCACTAAATCTGATATTGATGAGCTAGATTTCAGCAAATCTGTTTGCTATGCTTTTGTGTGCAAAGAGGCATTATTTTCATTCGAGGACGTGCCTTCCTCTTTGCCTCCTGGTATCACTAACATTTTGCAGGAGTTCGCTGATGTCTTTCCACAAGACGTGCCACCGGGATTACCTCCCATTCGAGGGATTGAGCATCAGATTGACTTAATTCCCAGTGCATCATTACCCAACCATGCACCATACCGTACCAATCCAGAGGAGACGAAGGAGATTATGCGTCAAGTACAGGAGCTGCTCGACAAAGGTTATATATGCGAATCCCTTAGTCCTTGTGCTGTTCCTATTATTCTAGTGCCGAAAAAGGATGGTACATCACGTATATGTGTTGATTGTAGAGGCATTAATAATATTACTATTTTTTATCGTCATCCTATTCCTAGGCTAGATGATATGCTTGATGAATGGAAAACAACATTTAAAACTAAGTTTGGATTATATGAGTGGTTAGTCATGCCTTTTGTGTTAACTAATGCACCTAGTACTTTCATGAGATTAATGAACGAAGTTTTACATGCTTTCATTGGACGATTTATGATAGTTTACTTTGATGACATATTGATTTATAGTAGATCTTTGGAAGAACATTTGGAACATTTACGTGTTGTTTTTATTGCTCTATGTGATGCACGTTTGTTTGGTAACCTTGGGAAGTGCACCTTTTACACCGACTGAGTATCTTTTCTTGGCTATGTTGTTACTCCACAGGGAATTGAAGTTGACAAAGCCAAAATTGAAGCTATTGAGAGTTGGCCGCAGCCCAAAACAGTCACACAAGTGAGGAGTTTGCTTGGCCTCGCTGGATTCTATAGGCGTTTTGTGAGAGATTTCAGCACAATTGCTGCACCTCTCAATGAGCTTACACAGAAAGATGTGCCTTTTCTTTGGGGTACCGCACAGGAAGAAGCCTTCACGGTATTGAAAGATAAGTTGACACATGCTCCTTTACTCCAACTTCCTGATTTTAATAAGACTTTTTGAGCTTGAATGTGATGCTTGTGGAATTGGATTAGGAGGTGTGTTATTACAAGGTGGCAAACCTGTTGCATACTTTTCTAAAAAATTGAGTGGGCCTAGTCTGAATTATTCTACTTATGATAAAGAATTATATGCTCTTGTTCAGACTTTACAAACATGGCAACATTATTTATGGCCCAAAGAATTTGTTATACACTCTGATCATGAATCTTTGAAACATATTAAAATTGAATCTAAACTGAATCATAGACATGCTAAATGGGTTGAATTCATTGAGACTTTCCCTTATGTCATTAAACACAAGAAGGCAAAAGAAAATGTTATTGCTGATGCATTGTCTCGTTGCTATACTATGCTTTCACAACTTGACTTCAAAATATTTGGTGTGGAGACAATCAAAGATCAATATGTGCATGATGCTGATTTTAAAGATGTAATGCAGAATTGTAAAGAAGGAAGAATGTGGAACAAGTTTGTCGTTAATGATGGATTTTTCTTCCGTGCTAACAAGCTATGCATTCCAGCTAGCTTCATTCATCATTTGTTGTTGCAGAAGGCGCATGGAGGAGGATTAATGGGACACTTTGGCGTGAAGAAGACGGAGGACGTACTTACTACACATTTCTTTTGGCCAAAGATGAGACGGGATGTTGAGCGTTTTGTTGCTCGCTGCACTACATGTCAAAAAGCTAAGTCATGACTCAATCCTCATGGTTTATATATGCCTTTGCCTGTGCCTAGTGTTCCTTGGGAGGATATATATATATGGACTTTGTTTTAGGTTTACCTCGAACAAAGAAGGGGAGGGATAGCATATTTGTTGTCGTGGATAGATTCTTGAAAATGGCACACTTTATACCATGTCATAAAAGCGATGATGCTGTTAATGTTGCTGATTTGTTCTTTGGTGAAATTATTCGCTTGCATGGTGTGCCAAATACTATTGTTTCATATCGTGATACTAAATTTCTTAGCCACATTTGCAGATGTTTATGGGCAAAGTTGGGGACTAAACTGCTTTTTAGTACTACTTGTCACCCCCAAACTGATGGACAAACTGAAGTAGTCAATAGAACAATGTCTACTATGCTTAGGGCTGTTTTGAAGAATAATAAGAAAATGTGGGAGGAATGCTTGCCTCATTTTTAATTTGCTTATAATCGTTCATTGCATTCTACTACTAAGATGTGCACTTTTGAAGTTGTGTATGGTTTCATACCTCGTGCACCTATTGATTTGTTACCTCTTCCATCTTCGGAGAAGGTTAATTTTGATGCTAAACAACGTGCTGAAATGATTTTAAAAATGCATGAGTTAACTAAGGAAAACATTGAGCATATGAATGCTAAATATAATCTTGCTGGAGATAAGGGTAGAAAACATGTTGTGTTTGCACCTGGAGATCTTGTTTGGTTACATTTGCATAAGTATAGATTTCCTGATTTGCGCAAATCAAAGCTAATGCCATGTGCTGATGGTCCCTTTAAGGTGTTAGAGAAAATAAATGATAATGCATATAAACTTGAGCTGCCTGCAGATTATGGGGTTAGTCCCACTTTTAACATTGCAGATTTGAAGATTTATTTGGGTGAGGAAGATGAACTTCCGTCGAGGACGACTTCATTTCAAGAAGGGGAGGATGATGAGGGCATCAATACCATTCTTACACCCACAGCCCCTGCTGCTATACATACTGGACCAATTACTAGAGCTCGCGCACGCCAACTAAATTACCAGGTACTTTCGTTTCTTGGTAGTGATTCTAATGTTCATGAGAATATGATGCTGCCTAAATTGGATACATTTGTTTTGCTTACAAATGAAGGGCCTAGCTTGGAGAAGGATGAACATTGGAGCAAGAACAGAGTTACATGTGATGATTTCAGGGCTTCGAAGCCACCATAACGAGTGCATGAAGCCTTGGACGAAATATACAAGATGTCTCTTCATAAATTTCGTCTAGAGGCTATTCTAGGTGCTGCGTCACCTTTTTATTGGGCCAGACCCATGTAATTTTGAAATACATAAGTATAGGCTATTTTTAGAGTCTGTATGTGTGGGGAAACAAGAGATAGAGTTGGTTTTGGACCCCTCCACGAAGGGCCACGAAATTCCCCCCTCTTCCTCCATATATACAGCCCTTAGGGCACCGTTTAGACTTAGGGTTTTGTTTAGATTAAAGTTTGCCATAGCTGCAACTTCGTGTACTTTGTTTGTGTTCAACGACCAGACAAAGGCGTCACAGAACCCCACCATCATTAATAAAGCTTCCCTCTTATATTCGCAATATCCGGATTGCAATCTCAGTTTCTTGCTTGTTCTTCGTTTGCTCACAGGAAAACAGACCCTCGTGGTCAGGTTGATCGTGCTCCGGCGTGGTCAATAACCCCTCGGAAGTTGGTTTAGCGATTGCAAAGGCGGGACATCTCGCACGTTTGTAGTCAGATTGTCAAGGTCGACTCCCACAGAAAATGATAGCCACCATCTCATCGAAAGACGGGACACCTTTGCCTCTATCACTACGTATGGTGCATTATTCGTTGTTAGTTATGCTCAACGCTCGTTTATGAGAATTTTCGTTTCTTGGTTCGTTGCTTCTCAATCTATTTGTTAGCCTCCATTTGTACTAAGTGGGAATACTACTTGTGGATCCAAAATCCCTAAACCTAGTTTTGCCACATGAGTCCACCATACCTACCTATATGCGGTATTCCCGTGACGTTCTAAGCAAATTTGTATGTGCCATCTCTAATTTTCAAAATAAATTTCCTTTTTGTGTGCTCGTACCGCTTATGAAGCGGCAGGGGATGGCCAATATTTTCCATGCTATATGTGTTATTCTCAAGATAAGTGTTTATTCACTTGTCATTGGACGATAGTACGACAAAGGTATTAGGGATGCCTAGTCCCAAAATTAAAATTGAATTTACTTTATGTTTTCAAATAATAAATCCCTTGGAAAGTGTGGTATGGAGGGCACCCGTGGATACGGTTAGCCATGGATTGTGAAAGAATGGTGGAAAAAGGAATAAACTTTATTTATTTTTGAGAACCGCCTATGATATAACTAGCATGGAAAATGTTAGGAACTACTCGATCGTTTCGTTGAGGAAAGGCATGCCACCCATTTTTTTTATCTCTCAATTTCCTCTTTGAGCTCTGGCACCTCTACAAATCCCTACTCCCCTATACGAAGGGCCTCTCTATCTACTTTAGGCTATTTTTATTTTTATTTGAGTCTCCATCTCCTCTCATAAAGTACCACCCAAGGGGTGCTATGATCGTACTTGTGCATTGGGTGTAGCTAATAATCGAGTGTGTTTTATGGATGGATCAATGATTGAGCATAATGGGCTAGGGATAACTTGCTTTAGTGTTGATATTTTGAAAGAAATGGCTGCTTGTTGATATGCTTGAGTATTTAAATCTTCATGTCAAAACTAGACTATTGCTTTGAATTATATAAAAGTCCAAATGTCAATGCTACAAAAGAAAATATTATGTGATGAACATGTTAGGAAGTATTCCACATCAAACATTCTGTTTTTATCATTTACCTACTCAAGGACGAGCAAGAATTAAGCTTGGGGATGCTGATACGTCTCCAACGTGTCTAAAACTTTTTATTGTTCCATGCTGTTATATTATCATTCTTGGATGTTTTACAATCACTTTATAGCAACTTTATATCATTTTTTGGGACTAACCTATAGATATAGTGCCCACTGTCAATTGATGTTTTTTGCTTGTTTTTTACATCGTAGAAAATCAATACCAAAAGGAGTCCAAATGCAACAAAACTTTTTGGAGATTTTTTGGACCAGAAGACATCTAGTGGGCCAAAGAAGTACCAGAGGGGTGCCCCGAGGTTGGCACAACCCACCTAGGCGTGCCTGGAGGCCAGTCATGCCCTGGTGGGTTGTGCCCACCTCGGTTGCCTCCCGTACCCCCTCTTCGCCCTATAAATTCCAAAATATTCCAAAACCCTCGGGGTAACCCTAGATCAGAAGTTACGCCGCGACAAGCCTCTGTAGCCATGAAAAACCAATCTAGATCCCGTTCTGGCACTCTGCCCGAGGGGGAAATCATCACCGGTGGCCATCTTCATCATCTCGGTGACCACCATGATCAGGAGGGAGTAGTACACCCTCGAGGCTGAGGGTTTGTACCAGTAGCTATGTGTTTCATCTCTCTCTCTCTCGTGTTCTTGAGATATCATGATCTTGATGTATTGCAAGCTTTGCTAATATAGTTGGATCACATGGTGTTTCTCCCTCTCTACCTTGTTGTGATGAATTGAATTTTACCTTTGAGATTTCTTTTATCGGATTGAATACTTTTATGGATTTGAGAGCACTTGATATATGTCTTGCATATGAATACCCATGGTGACAATGGGGTATTATATTGATTCACTTGAGATATGTTTGGGCACTCAACTTGTGGATTCCCGAGGTGACATTGGGGTAATCTATGCATAGGAGTTGATGCAAGCTATCGTCTTCTGTTTCTCCTCTAGAAATCTTCGGGCACTCTTTGAGGTTCTTTGTGCTGGATTGAGTATTATGAATCTGAACTTGCTTTGGTGTTATTTTAGTACGAACTCTTGATAGATCGATCGGAAAGAAAAACTTGGTGTTATTTTAGTATGAACTCTTGATAGATCGATTGGAAAGAATAACTTCATGTTATTTTAGTACGAACTCTTGGATATATCGATCGAAAAGAATAGCTACAAACAATTTCTTCTTATGTTCTCTGCTAGATAAGAACTTTGGAGTGATTCTTCATCACACGTTGAGGGATGGTTTTATGATCCAATTAGATTAGCATTGTTGAGAGATTTCACTAGAGAAAGTACGGTCCCTAGGCCTCATTTTCAAGCATTACAATACCGTTTGGGCTCAGTTTTATCAATTGCTACCTTGCTGTTTTTATTGTTCCTATCACAAAAATCAATATCTACTATCATTACTACGCTTGTATCACCATCTCTTTGCCGAACTAGTGCACCTATACAAATTACCATTGTCTTTGGTGTGTTGGGGACACAAGAGACTCATTATTATTTGGTTGCAGGGTTGTTTGAGAGAGACCATCTACATCCTACGCCTCCCACAGATTGATAAACCTTAGGTCATCCACTTGAGGGAAAATTGCTACTGTCCTACAAAACTCTGCGCTTGGAGGCCCAACACGAGTCTACAAGAATAAAGTTGCATAGTAGACTTCATGTGGCATACCGCAAAACGGAGGAAACATACTTGAGTTTCAATGCTATGGTCGAAACAGGGGTCCTGTTCATCTAGGGTGTGGCATACCGCAAAACGGGACTCCACGGGCTACTGTTCACCCACCGCCGACTTCCATCAGCCTCCACCTGTACTGTTCATCCACCGCGTCTTCCTCCTGCCTCCACCAACTATTGTTCATCCACGGGCTACTGTTCATCCAGCCATCCACCGGCTACTGTTCAACTAGCCCTCCACAGGGTTCTGTTCCCCAACCAGCTCGGCTGTGGCGGCCTCCTCTCAGGGTCCTGTTTATCCAGCGGCAACGACCTACTACCATGGGGTCCTGTGCATCCAACCCCCCACTGAGGACTGTTCATCCAACCCCAAACCATGTACTTCTTGACTCGTTCAACCAACCCCTGAGGACCCACAAGTATAGGGGATCTATCATAGTCCTTTCGATAAGTAAGAGTGTCGAACCCGACGAGGAGCAGAAGGAAATGACAAGCGGTTTTCAGTAAGGTATTATCTACAAGCACTGAAATTATCGGTAACATATAGTTTTGTGATAAGGTAATTCGTAACGGATAACAACTAATAATAATAAACAAGGTGCATCAAGGTGGCCCAATCCTTTTTGTAGCAAAGGACAAGCCTGGACAAACTCTTACATAAATCAAAGCGCTCCCGAGGACACATGGGAATTACTGTCAAACTAGTTTTCATCATGCTCATATGATTCGCGTTCGTTACTTTGATAATTTGATATGTGGGTGGACCGGTGCTTGGGTACTGCCCTTCCTTGGACAAGCATCCCACTTATGATTAACCCCTCTCGCAAGCACCCGCAACTACGAAAGAAGAATTAAGGTAAACCTAACCATAGCATGAAACATATGGATCCAAATCATCCCCTTACGAAGCAACGCATAAACTAGGGTTTAAGCTTCTGTCACTCTAGCAACTCATCATCTACTTATTACTTCCCAATGCCCTCCCCTAGGCCCAAATCATGGTGAAGCATCATGTAGTCGACGTTCACATAACACCCCTGGAAGATAGACAACATACAACTCATCAAATTATCGAACGAATACCAAATTCACATGACTACTTATAACAAGACTTCTCCCATGTCCTCAGGAACAAACGTAACTACTCACAAATCATATTCTTGTTCATAATCAGAGGGGTATTGAATAGCATTAAGGATCTGAACATATGATCTTCCACCGAATAAACCAACTAGCATCAACTACAATGAGTAATCAACACTACTAGCAACCCACAAGTACCAATCTGAGGTTTTGAGACAAAGATTGGATACAAGAGATGAACTAGGGTTTGAGAGGAGATGGTGCTAGTGAAGATATTGATGGAGATTGACCCCCTATTAATGAGAGGATTGATGGTGATTATGATGACGGTCATTTCCCCCTCCCGGAGGGATGTTTCCCCAGCAGAACCGCTCCGCCAGAGCCCTAGATTGGTCCTGCCCAGGTTCCGCCTCGAGACGGTGACGCTTCGTCCCGAAAGCTTCCTTATGATTTTTTCCAGGGCAAAATACACCATATAGTAGAAGATGGGCGTCGGGGGCCTGCCAGGTGGCCCCCGAGGCAGGGGGCGCTCCCTCCACCATCGTGGCTGGTGGATGGTGTCGGTGTCAAAACCGGCGGATCTCGGGTAGGGGGTCCCGAACAGTTCGTCTAAGGCTAATGGTAATAGGAGGCAGGGGACACGATGTTTACCCAAGTTCGGTCCCTCTCTATGGAGGTAATACCCTACTTCCTGCTTGATTGATCTTGATGATATGAGTATTACAAGAGTTGATCTACCACGAGATCGTAGGGGCTAAACCTAGAGGCTAGCCTATGATTATGATTGTTGTTGTCCTACGGACCAAACGCTTCGGTTTATATAGACACCGGAGGGGGCTAGGGTTACACAGAGTCGGTTACAGAGAAGGGAATCTACATATCCGAATTGCCAATCTTGCCTTCCATGCAAAGGAGAGTCCCACCTGGACACGGGATGAAGTCTTCAATCTTGTATCTTCATAGTCCAACAGTTCGGCATAAGCATATAGTCCGGCTGTCCGAGGACCCCCTAATCCAGGACTTGCTCAATAGCCCGCAAACCAGGCTTCAATGACGATGAGTCCGGCGCGCAGATTGTCTTCGGCATTTCAAGGTGGGTTCTTCTCGGAATTCTCCAGAGTAACTTTTGTAACAAGCAGTGTCTGGCTTCCCATTTAATGTTGCACTCATCGGCTTCTGTACCTTAATAATGTCAGTCTCAACGTGTCGAGCGAATGCGAGAAGCCGGGGCATTTTTACACTTGCCACCCTGACCATGGAAATAAATCGTCTATTAAAGAGATGGGGATCCTCATATCCAAACCGTGCCATCTTCCCCAAGCAAGGATTCATCAGAGCGCGTCCGGAAAAACCATCCCATCATGGCCGGCCATCGTAGATCCTCCTCACGCCCCCATAGCGCCAAGCCAGGTGATTGGGAGAAGTGTACCATATCTCACGGCCAATTGGTGAAGTTGCAGACCCAGGGGTTTCTCCCGCCTGCACATCGCAGGTTATGTCACCCTTTGTGAGTTATTTCTGGGTTGCGAAGCTCATTTTGAGCTACGGAAGAGGCTGTTCTGCCTCGTCCCTCGTAATCAGGAGGGATCAATATTCCAAGTGGGCGGAGCCGAAATATGGCGCATCGCCGGGACCGGATACCTGTCCGGCACTCCGAAGAAGACATCTGAAGATTAGCCTTCCGAGTGGTTTTATATAGAGGACGTCTCCCTTCCTGACTCTATCCGAATGGGTCTTCCTGAGTTCACAAATTCCCCATTGAAGAAACGCCATAGCTGGCGTCCTCGGAGCCCCAAGAAGGAAGATAGCAGAGAGGTCCTTCAATTGATGGACAGGATAAAAACGCTTGCCAAATCTGGATTGACAATAAACGAAGTTATGTCAATATGCATAATGCGGGGGGTGCAGCCACTCCAGTATCGGGGGCATCCCATGTGGCACTTCAGTGGAGAAGACGATGCCACCCGCTGCGGTCGGTAAGGTTCGGACTCCGCCACCGCTCTGGTGAAAATATTGTTTGATTTATATAAAGGAGAAGAAAAGGAGTTCATCCGCATTAAGCAATGGGATGGATTTTCCATGTACAACCCCCCTAGCTGGGTGAGCTACTGTCTTTTACTCCACTCTATCCATTCCCGCAGTCTTTCGTCACAAATATTTACCTCGCTATTCCATAACAGGAAATACGGAAAGCTATGAGGGACGTCCACAGCCCGCCTCGACAGCTAGAGGGCCCCAACCGGGCCCTCGACCTCGGACTCGAAGAAGATCCGGACATATTGGTGGAGCTCGGCGACAAGGTGTTTTACCAAGCAAGCTGTGAAGGCACCTTGGTGGCCATCATTGCCGACTATCACGGCCTCCTCCCTACATCACATGTAGATAAAACAGGAGACCTATCTTCCGAAAAGGATTCACACTTTCCACCTTACCCACCGCACATGTATTGTTCTATATAGGGAAGGCCATTGGCGCGCCATGCCGACCCCGCGGCGACTCACCAACAAGGGGCGTCCAGACCGGGTAGGCTTGCGAATTGGAAAGACAACAGAGACATGGCCGAGCTGCCAACGAAGAGGTGCGGTTTAAAACACGCTCCATGATTGTTATATTAAAATATAACAATATCTGATGTGTCCTGGCAGAAAGAACATTCGCCGGACTGTATCCAGGGATCCTACCCGACATGCCTCTACCAGCCGGATTCTGGAATCGGCCTCGAGGGTGGAGGCTAATGCGGGGACGACACCGAATGGTCCTCCTACAGAGGATTCGGATAGAATATCCGCTAAAAATTCCGAGGTGGAGAGCGCTATGAATCATCGGCGTCGGCGGGCCACACTCCGCGACCCTAGTTTTTTCGAGGAGGCTTTCAATGCCTTCAACTCGGGAGACGCATACATCCGAGCTGCTCAAGATGGGCTTGCTAGAGCCACAGACTAGTATTTAAAAGATATACGGATAAGCAAAATCTGATAATTATGTATATCAGTAGCCCCTGAGACTTGAAACAGTTGGTACAACTGATTTAAGGATCATTGTATGAATAGGTTCTTACAGAGAAGAGTACCCATTTGTCTCAAGAGCTGGAGAAGTGTAAATCCCAACTAAGGGACATAACTGCCGAAATCGAGGAATCCAAGAAGGCCTCATCTGGTAATATTTCTCTCGATCGATAAAAAACTTAATTACGTGTACCATTTGGTGTTCGGCATGTTACAGGTCTAACAATAGATTCCGCAGGCAATCCCGGAGTGAATCCGGAGATCCTACAAGAAGATGAACAAAGAGCTCAACGACAACTAGGGGCTGGCGAGCATGTACTTACACGGGTCAGGCGGGAGAAAAACAATCCCTAGGATGCCAATACCCGGCTGGGCATAGAATTGAAAGATGTTCGGGCCTAGCAAGATGACTCCGTGAAGGAGAATAGAAGGCTTCAACGCGACATTTTTAGTATGTGCTCAAACAAACCTTGTCCCCAAGAGGAGATGCCCGAATCCTCAGGCGATCTTCTGCAAGAGCTTTCACAATTGCACGAACAAGTTCGGCAGGTGATGCAGGGTGTTGCCAAGGCCTTTTGGCCATCCGCCTCCCTGCCAGGAAGCATGGGGGAGCTTGTACAGCTACTCAAGGGAGCGCGAAGGTGATTCCAGTTATGGAAGATATCTGCCTGTCGACAAGGTGCGAGGGAAGCTTGGGCCATGGTAAAAACACGGTATACCAAGCTCTATCCAAATCACATGGCCCGGGTCGTACCTGTAGGGTCAGATGGGAAAGAGATTCCCATTAGTCTGGTATATGACCAGGTAGGACTAGCCGCAAAGTATTCGCAATAGGATTGTAGGCTAGACAGCCTGTTGGATGGCATAGAAGAAGAAGTATTGTGAGTCTAAGTGACTGTGTACTTCAATTGAAATATTTTGTCCCTAGCCGGATTGTATATCATTTGTCATGGAGGACCTTTTCGCTTCAGCCTGTGGAGCCAACAGTCCGGAGTGTTTCCGAATACCCGCTCAGCTATGTAAATCGGGTACACGTGGAAACCACGTGTAGGGGTCATAATTGCTTGAACAGACAAGTACCCAACTAGCTATGTTATATTACGTGGATAGTAAGAAACATCTTCTAGGGAGAATAGTTTCGTTAAGGGTTCCTTTCCCTAGGTACGCATGCATTAATGTGCATGTCCGAACTGCAAGCAGAAGCGCAATATATGCAACATCTGGGGGTTTGTATTGTAATAGGTAAAAAACGTCTTTAGTTCACTGACCGAATATTTCCTTAAGAACGCTAGCTTTCGGCTTCACCCAGTCTGAGTTACACGTCTGGAGTACCCGGCAGTAACAATCGCAGAGGTGCTCCCCTTATGCCCTAGCCAAACTAGTGGGAATGTAGGGCATAAACACAGGAGCCAGGCAACCCAGCTTGGCCAAAACTTAAGTCATATCGATGCAAATAATGGTGAAGAAAAGGTACATATGGGAAAGTGACACATATGCAGTGGGCGTGATGCCCGGGAGATAATTATATTAAGCTTCTGTATAAGAAGCTCCCAGGTATAGTGAGCGCGTGTACTTGAGGATTTAGCGCGTCAAGAATGTGTAGTCGAGTAACACTTAAAGCCTTAGAGCCATAAAAAGAAAGAGAGAGGATATAACTAAAAAAGGCGGAGGGGAGCAGACGAACACAATGTTTGGCACTAGGCGTAGAATCTTTGGAGTCTGGCCGCATTCCATGGGTTCGGCTCAAGTCGATTATCTGATGCATCATGAAGGCAGTATGCTCCTCCGGTGAGAACTTTATCAATGATGAAGGGACCCTCCCACTTGGGCTTGAGCTTGTCCTTTTTCTTCTCCCGTAGGCATAGAACGAGTTCACCAACGTTATAAGTTTTGGCCCGTACTTCTATGCTTTGATACATGTGATCATGTTGCTGATAAAATGCGGAACGGGCTTTTGCGACGTTGCGCTCCTCCTCCAAGGCATCTAAAATGTCCTGCCGATCAAGCTCGGCTTCTCTCTCTTCATACATGCGCACTCGAGGTGAGTCACGAATGATATCGCAGGGCAATACCGCCTCTGTGCCATACACCATGAAGAATGGTGTGTATCCGGTAGTGCGATTTGGCATGGTCCGCAGCCCCCATAGTACGGAGTCGAGCTCCTCGACCCAGTGCATGTCTGATTCCTTCAGAGATCGCACTAGTCTGGGTTTGATGCCACTCATAATAAGATAATTTGCTCGTTCGACTTGACCATTTGTTTGGGGGTGATAGATGGAGGCGTAATCGAGCTTAATGCCCATGTTGCTGCACCAAGTTTTCACCTCGTCGGCTGTGAAGTTGGAGCCATTATCGGTGATGATGCTGTGGGGGACACCGTAATGGTGCACAACCCCTGATATGAAGTCTATCACTTGTCCGGATTCGGCCCTTTTAACTGGTTTGGCCTCTATCCATTTGGTGAATTTATCCACCATGACCAACATGTATTTTTTTCTTATGGCTTCCTCCTTTAAGGGGTCTGACCATATCGAGCCCCCAGACAGCAAAGTGCCAAGTTATGGGGATTGTTTGGAGAGCGATGGGCGGCATATGGCTTTGGTTGGCGAAGAGCTGGCAACCGAAACAATGTTGGACGAGGTCTTGTGCATCTGCTCGGGCTGTCAGCCAGTAGAAACCTATACGGAAGGCCTTGCTTACAAGGGCCCGCTCTGCGGCATGGTGGCCGCCGAGTCTAGCATGAATTTCGGCCAAGAGCTACTGCCCTTCCTCTTCAGAGATACATCTTTGAAGTACCTCGGTAGCGCTTTTCTTATAAAGCTCTCCCTCGTGGACCTTGTAGGCTTTAGAGCACCACATAATGCAACGTGCCTCATTTTGGTCCTCGGGGAGTTCTTGCCTATTTAGGTAGGCTAAGAAGGGTTCGGTTCACGGGGCAATGACAGCCTTGATTAGATGGGCCGAAGGTGTTATTTCGGTGGCGGAGCCTCCAATTATGTCAGTGTGTTCGGGATCTGGGGTTCTGGTCGGATCCGGACTAGTATTGCCGGTGTCCCCTTGTCACACCACGAATGGCTTGAACAACCTTTCCAAGAAGATGTTGGTTGGGACGGGGTCGCGCTTAGCGCCGATGCAGGCAAGGATATCCGCCACTTGATTGTTTCCTCGAACAACATGATGAAAATCAAGCCCCTCGAATCGAGGTGACATTTTGAGGATGACATTACGGTAAGCCGCCATTTTCGGGTCCTTGGCGTCGAAGTCTCCATTTATTTGAGATATTGTGAGGTTCAAATCCCCACGCACTTCTAGGCGTTGAATGCCCATGGGGACCGCCATCCGAAGACCGTGCAACAGAGCCTCGTATTCGGCTGCATTGTTGGAGTCTGTGTATAGTATTTGGAGTATGTATTGGACTGTGTCTCCGGTGGGGGATGTCAAGACAATGCCCGCTCCCAGACCAGCCAGCATCTTAGGGCCGTCAAAGTGCATGATCCAATTGGAGTATGCGCCGTACTCTTTAGGGAGTTCGACTTCTGTCCATTCGGCGACGAAGTCAGCAAGTACTTGCGATTTAATGGCTCTCCGTGGTTTATATATAATGTCGAACGGGAGGAGCTCGATGGCCCACTTAGCAATCCGGCCCGTGGCATCGCGGTTATTTATTATATCATTGAGTGGTACTTCGGAGGCCACCGTGATTGGACACTCTTGAAAGTAGTGTCGTAGTTTCCGGGATGCCATGAAGACCGTGTATGCTATCTTTTGATAATGTGGGTACCGTGACTTGCATGGTGTGAGGACAGTGGATATATAGTATACTGGCTTTTGAAGCAGGAACTTATGCTTGTCTTCCTCTCATCCGACGACGACCACGGCGCTTACAACTTGGTCTGTTGCAGCTATATATAACAACATGGGTTCGGTAATGTTTGGTGCGGCCAGGATTGGGTTGCTGGCCAAGAGGGCCTTTATTTCTTCCAGTCCGGCCGTAGCTGCATCCATCCACTCGAAGTGTTCGGTGCGTTGAAGAAGGCAATAAAGAGGTAGTGCATTTTCTCCCAATCGGGAGATAAAGCGGCTTAAGGCAGCCATGCATCCAGTTAGTTTCTGGATTTGCTTGAGGTCTGTTGGGGTAGCCAACTGTGACAAAGCTCAGATTTTAGTCGGGTTTTCTTCAATTCCTCTGTTGGAAACGATGAAGCCCATGAGCTTTCCAGCGGGAACGCCGAAAACACATTTTTTCGGATTGAGCTTGATGTCATATGTTCGGAGGTTGTCGAACGTGAGCCTCATGTTGTCTATTAAAGATTTGACGTGTCTGGTCTTCATGACCACATCGTCCACGTATGCCTCAACTGTTTTGCTGATTTTTTTCCAGGCATGTCTGAATCGTGCGTTGGTAGGTTGCACCGGTGTTTTTGAGCCTGAAAGGCATGGTGTTGAAACAGAAATGGCCGTATGGGGTGATGAATGTCGTTGCGGCTTGATTGGACTCCGCCATCTTGATTTGATGGTATCCGGAGTATGCGTCAAGGAAGCACAATGAGTCGTGTCCTGCGGTACCATCGATGATTTGATCGATGCGGGGGAGAGGGAAGGGATCCTTGGGGCAAGCCTTATTGATGTCCTTGAAATTGACACATAGGCGCCAGGATTTATCCTTCTTTGGTACCATCACCAGGTTTGCTAGCCAGTCTGGGTGTTTTATTTCTCTAATGAATCCAGCTTCGAGTAACTTGGCTAGCTCCTCTCCCATGGCTTGTCGTTTAGGCGCTGAAAAGCACCGTAGTGTCTGCTTGACCGTCTTATATCCTTTCAATATGTTGAGGCTATGCTCGGCCAACCTACATGGGATCCCTAGCATATCTGAAGGGTGCCTGGCGAAGATGTCCCAATTCTCGCGTAAGAACGTCCGCAGTGCGGCATCTATTGTGGGGTTCAGCTATGCCCCGATGGCTGCTGTTTTTGTAGAGTCCGCCGGGTGGACTTGGAATTTGATGATTTCGTCCACAGTTTTGAAAGAGGTTGACTTGGATCGCTTATCGAGTATCACATCGTCCCTATCCATTGTGGAGCGTAATGCAGTTAATTCTTCGGCCACGAGGGGTTCGGATAATGCCTCAAGGGCCAGGGCGGCGGTTTTATTTTCGGCGCGAAGTGCTATGTCCGGATCACTGGCTAGAGTGATTATTCCATTGGGCCCGGGCATCTTGAGCTTCATGTAACCATAATGGGGTATAGCTTGCGAAGCTCGCGAATGCGTCCCTCCCTAAAAGGGCGTGGTATCCACTACTGAACGGGGCCACTTGGAATGTTATCTCTTCGGACCTGTAATTTTCCGGCGTGCCGAATACCACATCGAGTGTGATTTTGCCCGCATATCGTGCCTCCCGACTAGGGATAATCCCTCGAAAGGTTGTACTGGTTTGCTCAATGCGGCTCTTGTCTATTTCCATTTTGTCGAGAGTTTCCTCGTAGATGTGGTTTAATCCACTCCCGCTGTCCATGAGCACTTTAGTAAGCCGGAAGCCGTCCACAATTGGAATGAGGACCAAAGTGGCTGGTGCTCAGACTGTTTGGAATTGAGGTTCATCACTGGCATTAAAGGTTATAGCCGTGTCGTTCCAGGGATTTATTGTTGCAACATGGCAGACTTCGGCGAGGCCGCGGAGTGCTCTCTTGCGCCTGTTATTCGAGGCGAAAACCTCAAAGACTGCCAACACTGTATTGTTGTTTTCTGCGGGACGGTGCTCTGCGGTATTGTTAATGAGGAGATCCTCACCGCTCTTGGCCACCTGCCGAAGTATCCAACATGCTCTAAGGCTGTGTGTTGGTACAATATCCGGTGTGTGATACGTCTCCAACGTATCTATAATTTTTGATTGCTCCATGCTACTTTATCTACTGTTTTGGACTATATTGGGCTTTATTTTCCACTTTTATATTATTTTTTGGACTAACCTATTAACCGGTGGCCCAGCCCAGAATTGCTGTTTTTTGCCTATTTCAGTATTTCGAGGAAACAAAATATCAAACGGAGTCCAAACGGAATGAAACCTTTGGGAACGTGATCTTCTCACCGAACGTGATCCAGGAGACTTGGACCGTACTCCAAGAAGCTTCCGGGGAGGTCACGAGGGTGGAGGGCGCCCCCCCTGGGCATGCCCCCTACCTCGTGGGCCCCTCGGAGCTCCACCGACGTACTCCTTCCTCCTATATATACCTACATATCCCCGTATGATCAGAGAGGAGCCAAAAACCTAATTCCACCGCCGCAACCTTCTGTATCCACGAGATCCCATCTTGGGGCCTGTTCCGGAGCTCCGCCGTAGGGGCATCCACCACCGAGGGCTTCTACATCAACACCATAGCCCCTCCGATGAATTGTGAGTAGTTTACTTCAGACCTTCGGGTCCATAGCTCGTAGCTAGATGGCTTCTTCTCTCTTTCTGGATCTCAATACAATGTTCTCCCCCTCTATCGTGGAGATCTATTCGATGTAATCTTCTTTTTGCGGTGTGTTTGTTGAGACCGATGAATTGTGGGTTTATGATCCAACTTATCTATGAATAATATTTGATTCTTCTCTGAATTCTTTTATGTATGATTGAGTTATCTTTGCAAGTCTCTTCGAATTATCCGTTTTGTTTGGCCAACTAGATTGGTAGTTCTTGCAATGGGAGAAGTGCATGGCTTTGGGTTCAATCTTGCGGTGTCCTTACTCAGTGACAGAAAGAGTTGCAAGGCACGTATTGTATTGTTGCCATCGAGGATAACAAGATGGGGTATTTATCATATTGCATGAATTTATTCCTCTACATCATGTCATCTTGCTTAAGGCGTTACTCTGTTTTTAACTTAATACTCTAGATGCATGATGGATAGCGGTCGATGAGTGGAGTAATAGTAGTAGATGCAGAATCGTTTTGATCTACTTGTCTCGGACGTGATGCCTATATACATGATCATACCTAGATAACCTCATAACTATGCTCAATTCTACCAATTGCTCAACAGTAATTTGTTCACCCACCGTAGAATACTTATGCTCTTGAGAGAAGCCAATAGTGAGACCTATGGCCCCCGGGTCTATTCTCATCATATCAATCTCTATCACTTTATTTACTTGTTTTGCTTTTACCTTTTTACTTTGCATCTTTATACCAAAAATATGAAAAATATTATCTCTATCAGATCTCACTCTCGTAAGTGACCGTGAAGGGATTGACAACCCCTAAGCGTTGGTTGCGAGTTGCTATCGTTTTGTGCAGGTACGAGGGACTTGCGCGTGACCTCCTACTGGATTGATACCTTGGTTCTCAAAAACTGAGGGAAATACTTACGCTAATGTGCTGCATCACCCCCTCCTCTTCGGGGAAAACCAACGCAAGCTCGAGACGTAGCAAGAAGGATTTCTGGCGGCGTTGCCAGGGAAGCTTACGCAAAAGTCAACATACCAAGTACCCAACACAATCCCTATCTCTCGCATTACATTATTTGCCATTTGCCTCTCGTTTTCCTCTCCCCCACTTCACCCTTGCCATTTTATTCGCTCTCTCTTTCCCAATCTCCTCTTCTTTTTCCTTTTGCCTTTTGTTTGCTCGTGTGTTAGTTTTCTTGTTTGTCGCGATGGCTCAAGATGCTACCAAATTGTGTGATTTCACCAATACCAATAATAATGATTTCCTTAGCACTCCGATTGCTCCTCTTGCCAATACTGAATCTTGTGAAATCAATACTGCTTTGTTGAATCTTGTTATTAAAGATCAATTAGCCGGTCTTCCTAGTGAACACGCCGCTACTCATCTGAATAGCTACGTTGATTTATGTGATATGCAAAAGAAAAAAGATGTCGATAATGATGTTGTTAAATTGAAGCTATTTCCTTTTTCGCTTAGAGATCTAGCTAAAGCGTGGTTTTCATCTTTGCCTAGAAACAATATTGATTCTTGGAACAAGTGCAAAGATGCTTTTATCTCTAAGTATTTTCCTCCCTCTAAGATTATCTCTCTTAGGAACGATATTATGAATTTTAAGCAACTTGGTCATGAACATGTTGCACAAGCTTGGGAGAGAATGAAATTAATGCGACGTAATTGTCCTACTCATGGTTTGAACTTGTGGATGATTATACAAAAATTTTACGCTGGATTGAATTTTGCTTCTAGAAATCTTTTAGATTCGGCCGCGGGAGGCACTTTTATGGAAATCACTTTAGGAGATGCTACTAAACTCCTAGATAATATTATGGTCAATTATTCTCAATGGCATACTGAAAGATCTACTAATAAAAAAGTGCATGCTATAGAAGAAATCAATGTTTTGAGTGAAAAGATGGATGAACTTAGGAATTTATTTGTTAAGAGTGTTTCTTCCGATCCCAATAATATGCCTTTATCTACTTTGCTTGAGTATAATAATGAATCTATGGATGTGAATTTTGATGGTAGGAATAGTTTTGGTAATAATGCGTATAGAGGGAATTTTAATTCTAGGCCTTATCCTAGTAATCCTTCTAATACTTACGGAAATTCCTACAACAACTCTTATGGAAATTTTCATAAGATGCCCTCTGAATTTGAGAGTAGTGTTAAAGACTTTATGAATTCACAAAATAATTTTAATGCTTTGCTTGAGGAGAAATTGCTTAAAGCTGATGATTTGGCTAGGAACATCGATAAAATCTCTCTTGAGGTTGATTCTTTAAAGCTTAGATCTATTCCTCCTAAGCATGATATCAATGAGTCTCTCAAAGCTATGAGAATTTCCATTGATGAGTGCAAAGAAAGAACCGCTAGGATGCGTGCTTGCAAAGATGCCTTTATTAAAGCGTGTTCTTCTAATTCCTATGAAAATCAAGATCAAGATCTAAAAGTTATTGATGTGTCCCCTATTAAATCCTTGTTTTGCAATATCAATCTTGATGAGAATGAATATGATCTTCCTTTACCTAGAAGGCCTTCTAAGAATTCTGAGTTTTTAGATCTTGATGATGAAATTGATAAAAGTGGGATTGAAAGAAATAAGAATCTGGATATTACTAAGCCCACTATTTTGGATATCAAGGAATTTAATTATGAAAATTGCTCTTTGATTGGTTGTATTTCCTTGTCGCAATCCGTGCTAAATTCTCCTCATGCTTATAGTCAAAATAAGGCCTTCACTGAACACATTGTTGATGCCTTGATGCAATCTTGTGAAGAAAAGCTAGAGTTGAAAGTTTCTATCCCTAGAAAACTCCATGATGAGTGGGAACCTACCATTAAAATTAAAATTAAAGATTATGAGATTCATGCTTTGTGTGATTTGGGTGCTAGTGTTTCTACTATTCCCAAAGCTTTGTGTGATTTGCTAGATTTCCGTGACTTTGATGATTGCTCTCTAAACTTGCATCTTGCGGATTCCACTATTAAAAAGCCTATGGTAAGAATTAATGATGTTCTTATTGTTGAAAAATAGGAATTATGTGCCCGTAGATTTTATCGTTCTTGATATAGATTGCAATCCTTCATGTCCTATTATTCTTGGTAGACCTTTCCTTAGAACGATTGGTGCAATTATCGATATGAAGGAAGGAAATATTAGATTCCAATTTCCCTTAAATAAGGGTATGGAACACTTCCCTAGAAAGAAAATAAAATTACCATATGAATCTATCATGAGAGCCACTTATGGATTTCCTACCAAAGATGGCAATACCTAGATCTATCCTTGCTTTTATGCCTAGCTAGGGGCGTTAAACGATAGCGCTTGTTGGGAGGCAACCCAATTTTATTTTGTGTTTTTTGTTTTTGGTTCTGTTTAGGAATAAATAATCCATCTACCTTCTGTTTGGATGTGGTTTTATGTTTTAATTAGTGTTTGTGCCAAGTAAGACCTGTAGGATAACCTACGATGATAGTTGATTTGATTCTGCTGAAAAACAGAAACCTTAGCCTCACGAGATTAGCTGCCATTGTTTACTGGAGAGTGATTTTGCGTTGATTCTTTTTGATGATGATCAATAAACCAATTTTCCAGGACTTCCTATTTTGGTAGAATTTTTAGAGTGCCAGAAGTTTGCGTTAGTTACATATTACTACAGACTGCTCTGTTTTTGACAGATTCTGTTTTTCGTGTGTTGTTTGCTTATTTTGATGAATCTATGGCTATTAAATTAGTTTATAAACCATAGAGAAGTTGGAATACAGTAGGTTTAACACCAATATAAATAAAGAATGAGCTCATTACAGTACCTTGAAGTAGTCTTTTGTTTTCTTTCTCTAACGGAGCTCACGAGATTTCTGTTGAGTTTTGTGTTGTGAAGTTTTCATGTTTTGGGTGAATTCTTTTGATGGATTATGGATCAAGGAGTGGCAAGAGCCTAATCTTGGGGATTCCCATGGCACCCCCAAGATAATCCAAGGACACCAAAAAGTCAAAGCTTGGGGATGCCCCGGAAGGCATCCCCTCTTTCGTCCACTTCCATCGGTAATTTACTTGGAGCTATATTTTTATTCACCAACATGATATGTGTTTTGCTTGGAGCGTCTTGTATTATTTGTGTCTTTGCTTGTTAGTTTACCACAATCATACTTGCTGTACACACCTTTTGAGAGAACCATATATGAATTGAAATTTGTTAGAATACTCTATGTGCTTCACTTATATCTTTTGAGCTTGATAGTTTTGCTCTATGTGCTTCAATTATATCTTTTGAGCGTGATAATTTTTGCTCTAGTACTTCACTTAGTGTCGGTGTACTAGAGTAGCGGTACCCTAGTATCCTGAACTTGTGCACGGGCAGTTGCAGCACCCCGCGGCAAGGCTTGCCGGGTGACCGCCAAGGTCCTCCATGGTTCCTTTGGAACCATTCAAGAACAAAGTATTCAAGCCAAGGAGACAAGGCCCCGGCAAGAGGAGCTTGCCGGGAAGGCCAACCAAGGCATCGCAAGGAACTTGCCGCGACGCGCCACGCGTCCCGGCAAGGCACGGTGAGCGACAAGCTTCCGGGCGCGATAAGACAATGTCTGCGGCAAGGCGCTTGCCGCGACAAGCTACCACTCAGTACCCGCGCTCCAGCACATCCACCAACGTGTCGCCCTGAGGCCTTTCCAGACGCGCGTGGCAAGAGGCTGTGCAGCCAGCGGTGCGCGGTGGCAAACGACGCTGACAAGACTGCCATCGTGGCGAACGGTGGTGTCCCTGACGGTCCTTTTTGCACTATTTGGGCGACGCAGACGGGCATTTAATGCCTTTGTCCCCTGCTGTCAGGGTTAGGTAGGATACACTGTACAAGTAGTTGTACCAACCGCAATTCCTTTTCCATTTTTTCCCTTGTCTACGTTGCCACCTGTCGGAGACCCCTTGAGCGTATAAAAGGAGGCCCATGCGCAACGTAGCGGGGGGGGGGGGGTTCGAAGCCAGAAAAACACTCATGCTCGGTCTCGTTAGCAGCTGGTGCGTACTGTAGCACTCAGCGATCCTGAGCAAGAACTCAATACAATCACACAAGCTGCAGTAGGAGTATTATCTCTCCGGGGAGCTCCGAAGCTGGGTAAAACTGCTCGTGTGCTTCGCCTCGATCCGCTCTTCGTGCGACCTCCGCCCCCCGCCGAACCGAAAGGGGCTCGGTCCGCCGGTCCCATAGGTGTTCGTGGATCAGCTTCCCCGACATCTTTGGCGCGCCAGGTAGGGGGCGTCGAGGTTGTGTGAACCTGATTCGGCGTTCACACGAGCTTGATCTTCATCTTCTTCATCGACATGCCACCGAAGAAGAAGACTTCGGCGGCAGCTGTTCCGTCCACGTCGATCCCACCACCACCGGAGCAAACGAGTGGTGGGGTAGACGCCGGCGGAAGAACGGGCATCGACGAGGGAGCTCACGGTGCTGCCAGGTCCAAGGACAAGGCTGCGCAGACCTCGGCGTCCGTACATGCACCGCGCCCATCTCAGGAGGCGCAGGATCGACAGCGTCATGGTATTCGCAGTGCCATACGTTTGTTGGACCAAGATCGAGCTGGTGGATCTCAGGGTGCTCAAGACCAGCATGCATGCCAACGTGCTGGCACGAGCGAGACACAGTCGCCTGGACGGGATACTGCTCCTTCTAACATAGTTAGAAGTCCAAGCATATCCCGCTCCTCGCACCGTTCGCCACTGCCACCCACCACTCCAGTAGAAGCTTTGGCACGAGCTCAACTGCTCCTGGATTACCCTCCAACGGAAGACAAGATCGATCAATGGAGGGCCACCATTCAGAGTCTCATCGGCTTCACCAACGGCGACACTCTGCGGCAGCCGAGTACGTCGCTGCCGCGGTAGGACTGCCAGGCACGAGCCGGTGGCGACGAAACCGGTGGGGGTGCAACCACCATGCACTCTCCACCCCGAAGGCCAAGATCGCCGACTCGCCGGATCCACCTCGACAGCGACTCCACCGCATCATCAGATCCACGAGCTCGTCACGATCAGCGCCAAGTTCTTCATGAACGACAGCAAGAAGACGCTCGTACTCGCATCGAGCGCCGAAGAGATGCGCGGCGTCAATCGGACCAGCGCGCTGGGCCCACTGTCGACATGCATGCACCAGGGGAACCAGGCGACTTGTCGTACGCGGTAGGTTGCCCTGCGTTCACTCGCGAGCTGCGGCAAGTCCAGTGGCCCAGCATGAAGAATTTCAAGCCAGATGTACCAGAGAAGTACGACGGCAAGTCGCATCCGTCTGAGTTCCTTAGCATCTACACCATCGCGGTGCAAGCTGCCGGGGGGCGGGACAACAAGATCCTGGCCAACTACTTCCCGCCGGTGCTCAAGCCCAATGTCAGATCCTAGCTCATGCACTTGCCAGACAACTCCATATCCTCTTGGGCAGACCTATGCCATCAGTTTGTCGGCGCCTTTACAGGCGGCCACAAGCCTCATGGCCAAGAGAGCGATCTTCATCTGCTCGCCCAGAAGGAAGGAGAGCCCCTGCGCAAGTACATTCAGAGATTCAGCCGCGTACAGCACAACATCCCAGATGTCCACCCTACCGCGGTAATCAGCGCGTTCCACCAGAACGTGCGAAACCGCAGGATGCGGGAGGAGATGTCTATGTGCAAGATTAGAGACTTCAGTGAGCTATATGCCCTGGCCGACAAGTGTGCACGTGCTAAAGAAGGAGGAAACTCCCCGGAGAGAATATAGGAGCAGGAGGATCTGATAGTGAGGAGACTGCCCCGGCAAAGAAAAACCGGCGGCGGAACAATAGGAAGAAGAAAGGCAAAGATGTGCTAGTCGTTGAGCACTCCGGCAACGGAGGTGGCGCCAAGAAAGCCAAAGCTGGTAGCTCCGGCGAGGAGGCTGTGGCGGTCGCCGACAAGCAGGACGGCACCAACAAGCAGTACTGCAAGATCCACCGTACCAAGGGCCATGACCCCCAGAGCTGCAAGAAGGTCGAGCAGCTTGTCGAGCAGCAAAAGGCTGAATACGAGCGACGCGACAAGGAGAAGGCCCAGGAAGGTGCTGGAGGAGCCGGAAAGAAACGCCCCGGCCGAGGAGGGCGCCGCGGCAAGGCCAAGCAGTGGCAAGGAGACAGACCTCCCCGCTGCCGCGACAAGGATGAAGATGACGACGACGATGAAGATATGGATGATGACGAGACCGATGAGCAGGAGTTCCAGAAAGCCACAGAGGTCCTATGCATTGACGGAGGTGCTTCTCTGCATACTTCACACCGCCAGCTCAAGCAGTGGGTGCGGGAAGTTAATGCGGCAGAACCACCCGTCGAGTCACGCAGGCCTCTGAAATGGTCCAGCACGCCTATCATCTTTGATATTGAGGACCACCCTGATCGCATAATTGCGGTCGGGTGCTTGCCGATGTTGGTTTCACCAACTATTCGCAACCTCAAGGTCACTAAGATGCTAGTTGACAGCGGGGCCGGCTTGAACCTGATGGCGAGCTCAAGGTACTCCAGAAACTCCAGATCCCTGATGGCGAGCTCGAAGAGACCGACATGTTCCAAGGAATCAATCCGGGAAGGAGCAAGCCGAAGGGAAAGATCACGTTGCCGATGACATTTGGCAGCGAGTTGAACTTCAGGACTGAGAGGGTCACTTTTGACGTTGCTAACTTTCCATTGCCTTACAATGGGATACTCGGCCCTCCAGCACTCGCCAAATTCATGGCAGCCTCTCACTATGCATACAACATACTGAAGATGCCAGGCCCGATAAGTGTCATCTCTGTCCCTGGCGACAAGAAGGATGCTCTTATCTGCGCCGACAAGATCTACCGGGAAGCAGCAGCCGCAACAGATCGCGATTCACTTGCCGTTGAAGCTCCCGGGGCGAAGAAGAACACCAAGTCCGACAAGAGTTCCGATGCCCACTCCGAAAAGCGCACCTCTTCGGAGTGCTGCGCTACCGTCGAGGACGCACCATCGAGCTCCACCTGCAAGTGTAAGAAAACAATGGTAGCTCCACCTAAGACCAAGAAGGTGTCCGCCAAGGAGGATGGCACTGGTGGTACCTTCACCATCAGTGCCACTCTCGACCCTAAATAGGAAAGCGCGCTCGTTGCTTTCCTGCGGGCGAACGTCGACGTATTTGCGTGGCAACCGTCTGACATCCCCGGTGTTCCTAGGAAAGTAATCGAGCACCATCTTGCCGTCTGTCCTCATGCGTGGCCCGTCAAGCAGAAAGTCAGGAAACAGGCAGTGGAGCGCCAAGAATTCATCGCAGAAGAAATAAAGAAATTGGAAGCAGCAGGCCTCGTCAGAGGAGTGCTCCATCCTACGTGGTTGGCCAATCCTGTAGTCGTGCGCAAGGCAAACGGGAAATGGAGGCTTTGTATCGACTTTACCGATGTCAATAAAGCTTATCCCAAAGACCCATTTCCCTTGCCGCGCATCGACCAGATTGTTGACTCCACGGCCGGATGTGACTTGCTTTCATTTCTCGATGCATACTCAGGATACCATCAGATCTTCATGGCAGAAGAGGATGAAGAGAAGACCGCATTCATCACCCCATGTGGCACTTACTGTTTCGTACGGATGCCTTTCGATTTAAAGAATGCTGGTTCAACATTTGCAAGGGTAGTCCATGACGCTTTTGAGCCGCAAATACACAGAAATGTGGAAGCCTACATGGATGACATAGTGGTCAAGAGCAAGGACAAGGCGACTCTGATTAAAGATTTAGACGAAACCTTTGCAAATCTGCGCAAGATCAACCTCAAGCTTAACCCCGAGAAGTGCGTGTTTGGAGTCCCCTCCGGCAAGCTTCTCAGGTTCTTCGTGTCTCAGCGGGGAATTGAAGCCAATCCCGACAAGATCAAGGCCATTGAGCAGATTGAAGCTCCAAAGCCCGTCAAGGATGTACGAAGACTTGCCGGTTGCGTAGCTGCTCTCAACAGGTTTATCTCTAGGTCTGCTGAGCGCACCCTGCCATTTTTCAAAATATTGAAAAAGGCAGGTCCAATGAAATGGACTCCGGAAGCGGAGGCTGTGCTGCAGGACTTAAAGAGATACCTGTCCTCCACTCCAACACTTGTCGCACCTAAGCCACAAGAGAAGTTGCTGCTATATATAGCGGCAACCAATCAAGTGGTTAGTGCTGCATTAGTAGCAGAGAGGAAGGCGGATGATGAGCCAGCAACCATGGCAGATGCATCCAGCAACAAGCAGGAGACTTCACCGGCAAGCTCTGGTCCCGACAAAGATGGATCTGCGCAGGCGCATGAGAAGATGCAGAAAAGAATGGTGCAGCGCCCAGTTTACTTTGTCAGTTCCCTTCTGCAGGGGGCTAGGTCAAGGTATTCTGGTGTGCAGAAATTGCTTTTCGGCCTTCTCATGGCCTCGGGAAAGCTACGCCATTACTTCCAAGCACATGAGATCACAGTCGTCACTGGTTTTCCGATGAAGAGGATACTGCAAAATCCAGAAGCAACAGGCAGGATTGTCGAGTGGGCACTGGAACTGTCAAGCATTGGCCTCAAGTTTGAGAGCACTTCAACTATCCAAAGCAGAGCATTGGCAGAGTTCATAGCAGAGTGGATGCCAACACAAGATGAAGAAGTTCCAGAAATGAGCATCCCCGTCAAGGAAGCAAGCAAAGAGTGGCTGATGTACTTTGATGGTGCTTTCTCGCTGCAAGGCACCGGTGCGGGCGTGCTACTTGTTGCACCCACCGGAGAGCACCTCAAGTACATAGTCCATATGCACTTTCCCAAGGAGCAAGCAACGAACAATACTGCAGAGTATGAAGGTTTGCTTGCCGGTCTCAGGATCGCAGCAGACCTTGGAATCAAGAAGCCCATTGTCAGGGGTGACTCACAGCTTGTCGTCCGCCAAGTGAACAAGAATTATCAGAGTCCATTGATGGAAGCCTACGTTGATGAAGTGAGAAAGCTAGAAGAGCACTTTGATGGCCTACAGATGGAACATGTTCCAAGAGCTCAGAACGACATTGCCGATGGCCTGTCAAAGTGCGCCGCACTTAAGTTACCTGTGGAACCAGGGATCTTTGTGCTCAAGCTGACTCAACCATCTGCAACGCCATCAACTAGATAGAGCAAGAAGAGGAAGTTGATTTCTGGTGACTATTTTCCGGCGGAGCTCCCCGAAGCCGCCGCCAAGAAGGTCCTCAAGATCAACACCTAAGGTGCTGAGGAGCAGTCTGCTCCGGCAAGCCTTAGGGTTTGTTCCGTTGAAGCAGACGCTCCCGACAAGTTTTGCTCCGGCAAGCTTGCCGGGGAACGCCAAGCTTCGGCTGAGCCGCAGGTTCCCGCCGTAGAACCGGATGTTCTCGCAGCAGCAGATGTGCCTTTAGTCTTTGTTGTCGAGCCGCAAGCTCCAGCATGGGCACAGCAGATTCTCCGTTTCCTTCAGATAGGAGAACTTCCCGAAGAGCAAGAAGAAGCGAAAAGAGTAGCCCGGCAGTCAAGTATGTACCAGTTTGTCGACGGCACACTGTACAGAAGAAGACTCAACTGCGTGAAATTGAAGTGTATTCACCGGGAGGACAGACAAAAGCTGTTGGCAGAGATACATGGAGGCATATGTGGTCACCACATTGGCACGAGAGCACTTGCCGGCAAAGCGTTCCGGCAAGGTTTCTTTTGGCCGACAGCCCTCCAGGATGCAACTGCACAAGTAACCAAGTGTGAAGCGTGTCAGTTCCATTCCAAGCAGATACACCAGCCAGCTCAAGCTCTCCAGACGATCCCTTTATCCTGGCCATTTTCGGTCTGGGGGCTCGATATCCTCAGCCCTTTTCCCTGAGCTGTCGGGGGCTTTGAGTACTTGTACGTTGCAATCGACAAGTTCACAAAGTGGCCGGAAGTGGAACCAGTGAGGAAGGTGACACAACAGTCAGCAGTCAAGCTCTTCAGGTCGATTGTTTGCCGTTTCGGGATCCCTAACAGGATCATCACCGACAACGGCACACAATTCACGAGCCGCACCTTCATGCAGTACGTCCAAGATCTTGGCGCCAAGGTCTGCTTCGCTTCTGTTGGTCATCCGAGAAGCAACGATCAAGCAGAGAGGGCAAATGCTGAAGTGCTGCGTGGGCTCAAGACCAGGACTTTCGACAGGCTGCGCAAGTGCGGAAGGAACTGGATTGAGGAGCTGCCGGTGGTTCGTTGGTCGATCAGGACGACGCCAAATCGAGCCACTGGCCAAACACCTTTCGCTCTAGTCTATGGAGCAGAGGCAGTTCTCCCCACGGAACTCGTATACGGATCACCTCGAGTGCTCGCTTATGATGAGCTTGAGCAAGAGCAGCTGCGACAAGATGACGCGCTGCTCCTTGAGGAGGACCGTCTTCAGGCTGCTGTATGAGCTGCTCGATACCAGCAAGCTTTGCGCCGCTACCATAGCCGCAAAGTTAATGCCAGAAGTTTCGAGGAAGGCGACCTTGTTCTTCGGCGCGTTCAGTCCGCCAAGAATTGCAACAAGTTGACGCTGAAGTGGGAAGGCCCTTACCAGGTGAAACGAGTCACTAGGCCTGGTGTTGTCCGCCTTGAGACCGAAGATGGCATTCCGGTGAGCAACTCCTGGAACATTGAGCATCTTCGTAAGTTTTACCCGTAGGGCGCGGTTGCCGGAATCTTTTCCGGCAACCACGTTTTGTACAAGTCTTGCCGATGTTGCATGTAATCCTTTGTACAAAGCCGGGCGCAGACCCCGTGCATAAGTAAAGCTCATGTGCTCCGCACATCTTGTCAATATCATGTTGTCTACTTTATTTTTGCATGCGTTATCTGACACTTTGTGCAGTGCCTACCCCCGGTAAGCAATAACGAGCCGTAAGGCTCCATATCTTTATTTACTCTTCTTTCTTTTTCTCAAAAAGGAAAGGAAGGTTCCCTCGCACACAAGTTTGCCGGGGGGAAAGGAGAAGATAATGGTGTGGACTAGGCATCGTTCAAGGAAGTTTCGCCTTACCGGAAAGCGAATGACAAAAAAGCTAAGTTGCCAAAGTTTGAGCAATCAGTTTTAAATTTTTAAGTTATCTTCCTCGAACGACCGTAGTTTGTATGGAAAACCTGTGCACGGAGGAACCAACTCGTAGCTAGTTGCGCCCTTACTTTGTTTCGAGTCCACTCAACAACTTAAGTGAGCTGCGACTAGTTGCGATAAGGTTTCTTGTCGGTAGCGGCACCGCCAGCAGGCTGCTGATGTCCCGCACTCAGCACTCGCGGCTAAGGTGCCTGCACCGACAAGTTCCCTAAAAGCGTAGGGCAAAAACATACAAAGGAAGGGATCAAGTAAAGGAAATAACACAACAATCTCTACCCAAAATAGAGTTATATTACAAGATAGCTTGTCGCAGCTCTAATAGATTGTTCTCATGACATGACCGACAGCGACAAAGAAAAAGAGAAAACGGGCGGCCTAATCTACGCGATCGCCCTCAACCCTCTTGATCTCACTCACCTTGTCCATAATGGGTGCGACAAGGGCCTTGAACACTTCCAGATCAGCATCCGACGGTAGGGACCTGAGGACGTTGGTGAGGTTGAGGCCTGGGTTGCGGAAGGCCACCTTCACCAGCACCTTTTGAAGAACTCCCGCGCAGATCTTGTGCGACTCGTCGGCCAGCTGCTTTGGGATCTTCTCCCGGAGTCGCTGGAGGGCCGTCGCCACGCCTTTGAAGAACAAGCTGAGCTTGGCGCTGGGTTGGAGGTGCTCGTCAGAAGAATACCCAAGGTCCTCCATCCCCAGCTGCGCCAGCTCCCCGTCGATGGCGGCGGCAACATTCACGAGACCCTCGGTCCAGTGCTCCACAATCTCCCTAAAAGCATTATGGGCGGCAGCAGCACTCGCCAGCAGCGCCTCGTCGGCCTTGATCTTCTCCTTCAAGGCCACTTCCTACTCCCTGGCGCCGTCCAGCGTCTTGGTCAAAGTGGCCAGCTTCAACTCAAGATCTGCGTTGGAGTCCTTGGCGGCGCTAAGCTCTTTGCTCCTCTCAGCGAAACGACCCTGCAGCTCGCCATGAGCGGCGGCGTCCTTCTCGCGCTCATGCTTGAGCGCGGCAAGCTCCTCGCCGCTCGCCTTGAGATCGGCCTCCAGCTGCGCCATCTTCGTCTCCAGCTCCTTCTTGGCGGCCTCGGCAGCTGCGGCAGCATCCTTTGCTTCCTTGAGAGCCCCGCCAATTGCTTCCTCACACGCAGCAAGCTCCTCCTCGTGGCTGTCAAGGTTGACCTTGCGCTGCGCCAATTCGCTTTCCTGCACAGATAGCTTCTCGGCAGCGAGCCGCTGTTGCTCTTCAACCTCGGCCTTCTCGAGGAGGAAGGCTTTCCGCTCCTCGGCGACTTGCTCCCGCTCCTCTGCCAGGGATCGGAGAGCTTCCTGCCTGAGACCCCGGAGCTCCTCCGCGCGCTTCTCGATGTCCACTCTCGCCTTCGCGACAAGCGCTTCTCGGGATTCCAGCTTGGCCTGTCGGGCGCGGTAAAGCGACAACAGCTTCCGCAGCAGCCGCTCCTCCTCAGGCTCGTCGCTGCTGCTGCTTGGCGCATCGACCAGCCTCAGCCCAGTGGAGGCGAGCACCCCTCCATCCAAGGTTTCTCCTTCAACCGGCGCCCTGGAGCTTGACGCCCAGGGTTGCTTGATGAAGATGCCATCGCCGGCTTCAAATAGGCGCCGGGCTGGGGCTCTTCGGAGCCTGGCGCTGTAGTAGCGGCGGAGGGATCGGTGGTCGGCGTAGCGCCTGACGCTCCTGCGGCCTCGGGGCCGTCAGTGCGATCGCCGGATCCCTCGCCAGCTTCTGCGGCGGTAGCTTTGGCGGCCTCTTCGCCGGCGGGATCATCAGCGCCGACTTCTCCTTCGGTGGCAACGGTGTCGTCGGTATTGTTGTGCGCGCCATCCTCGCCGGCGACCTCGGTTTCCATCGGCTCCATGGTCGATGGATCTGACGAACGGAAAAAAGAGAAAAGACAAGCAAATATCCAAAAAGAAAATCAGAAGAAGAAGAACCCAAGGGAAGTTTTCAAGCAAGAGGATTACTTGTACTAGGATCTGCAGTCGTGGTCTCAACCACCGAAGGATCACTGGTGATGTCCCTTGCCGGAGAACTGTCCCTTGCCGGAGAGTTCTCCCTTGCCGGAGAATGCTCCCTTGCCGGGGAATTCTCCCTTGGCGGTGTAGTCGAAGCAGATGGCAGTTCGGGAACGGCTTCCGCGCTCTCCTGGTGAGGCTGCTCTGCTCCTGCACAAACCAACAGTCAGATATCAGCAAAGAAAGATCACCCATGCGCGCCTGACAGCAGGAAGTAAACTATATACTTATGCTGGGGGCTGCGATGGGGGCTGCTTTGGGGAAAAGTTGCCGGGTCCGGCAAGGTGGTCTCGGGCACGCCCCCTGCTGTCGCGGTGGGTTCGTCCCCAATGACAATCACCGGGACCTTGGCTCTCTTCGCCGCTCTCTGGGCCAGAGTCCTGAAAAGGGATGGGTTCGGAGTAAAGCAAATCAGATACAAGGCAAAACAGCAAGAATTGAAGAACTACAAGTACAACAAAGAATCTTACTTTTCTTCTTCCTCGTCGGAGCTGAGCGTGGAGAGATCGAAGTCCGGCTCGCCTCCGGTGCGACGAGGCGGAGGAGTAGGCTCCCTTGTCCGCTTGGTAGGAGCAGTAGCGGTGGACCGGGAAGACCCCGCTCCAGTTGCCGCAGTGGCGTGAGGCGCTCCCGCGGCAACAGTGCTTGCCGCGGTAGAGCATGTCGCGTGGCACAACGACTGTTGATTCGCCTGCCGCCCCGCTACATCCCCGGCCTTGCGGACACGCCTTCTTGGTGGAGCTGGGGGCTCCGCTTGCGGCGAGCTGGCTGAAGGTGGGGAGGAGGAGGAGCCGATCTTCAACGAGTCGCTCGCGCCCTCGGCGGGCTCGCTCGACTGACCTTCAGGCCCGACAAGCTCTTCCTCGCCGGCAAACTCCTCTCGCTCGACAAGGCTTGCCACCTCTGCTGCCTCTGCCTCCTCCACGGTGAGTCCAAACTCACCCGCGGTAGCGGCTGCTGCCGCCTCTTCCAGCCTAGTGGCGATGCGCTGCATCTCCGCATCGGTGGTGTCGCAGGTGAGGCTCTTCTGTTCATCGGAGCGGACCGGCACTTCTACCAAGCCATCAAAGAAATCCCGCACGATGTCGTCCGCAGGCTCTTGCCAGGTTGGTACGATTCCATGAGAATCGCACAGCGGCATCATTGCGCGGATGCGGTCGAGCGAGGAGTTGTTGCAAAACGGAACGACATCCCTCGGCAACATGAACGCTTCGGGATGCTGAGGATCGCGCTTGAACAGCTCCAGGATCATCGCGTCCAGTTCTAGGACAATGAAGTTGAAGTTGAGGCCCGGGCGCAGCCTCATGATATCCGTCGAGTTTTGGAACTCCCAGGCGGGTCTCCTCCTCTCCTGCAGGGGGGCGATGCGGCGGCGAAGGAAATCTGCGCCAACGGCGCCTACGGTGCGCCCGGCAAGCCTGAGGCGTAAGATCCGGATGACGGCAATCTTCAGCCTATCGTCTTCCGGGGCCACGTTGCTCCAATCGTTGCCGCGCGCTATTGGGACTTGGCGCTGGGCGGTGAATGGCTGCGGGTTCTCCTCGACAATCCAGCACCATTCTGCTCTCCATTCCTCCCACTTGCTGCGGAGCTCTCCCTCCAGATAAGCTTCCTTCTTGCCAGCTCTTGAGATCTAGGCGATTCCGCCGGATAAAGGTTCTCCTCTCTCGACTCGGGGCATAAAGAAGTGGCAAAAAAGAGCGACATTTGGATGGACTCCGACAAAGTTTTCACAGAGATGTGCAAAAACTGCCATGGTCAGAACGGCATTGGGGGTGAAGTCAAGGAGGCGGAACCCGTAGGTGTTCATGATATCGCAGAAAAATTCAGAGAAAGGCGGGCAGAGCCCGCAGTAGAAGAACAGTGCGAAGAAAGGGTATCCATTCGGAGCCAGTTCCGAAGCGGCAGCTGGGAGTACCTTCGTGCGCGGATGCGCTCGCGTCTCCGTCGACCAGAAGAGGTAGTAGTACTCCCTCAGCTCCTTCGCGTCGAGCTGGGGGGGGGGGGAGATTGCCCGCTCCTTTTGCAGCGCCGCGAGCCTCTGCGCCTCGGCCGACTTCATGACCTTCCCCTTGTCGGCTTTCGGAGCCATGACGAAGGTGGTGGGGGAGATCGGCGGCGTTGGTGATGCTGGTGGCGATGGGGGGTGGAGCGCTGCTCTCTTTCAGCTTTGGGAAGAAGGGGGAGCGGCGGAGATTTCTGAGATTGGAGTAGCAACCGGCGAGATGGGTGAACTGCCCCTGTTTCCCCTGCTTATAAAGAGGGAGGGGCGGGCGTTCCGTTATTCCGAATAAAGAAACCACCCACGATCTCTCCCACAACGCCGCATTCAACGCGTGCCGTTCGGGGAGGGCGTGGTGGATACGGAGTAAGATACGGCGTAACCCAGGCCACGCGTGCCCGTGCCCTATTTTGGGCCTGGCCCAACAGCGCTCGGCGCCATGTGTGGCCCAGGCCCGGGGGCTCCTGTCGGTGTAATAGAGTAGGGGTACCCTAGTATCCCGAACTTGTGCACGGGCAGTTGCAGCACCCCGCGGCAAGGCTTGCCGGGTGACCGCCAAGGTCCTCCGTGGTTCCTTTGGAACCATTCAACAACAAAGTATTCAAGCCAAGGAGACAAGTCCCCGGCAAGAGGAGCTTGCCGGGAAGGCCAACCAAGGCATCGCAAGGAACTTGCCGTGACGCGCCACGCGTCCCGGCAAGGCCCGGTGAGCGACAAGCTTCCGGGCGCGACAAGACAATATCCGCGGCAAGGCGCTTGCCGCGACAAGCTACCACTCAGTACCCGCGCTCCAGCACATCCAGCAACGTGTCACCCTGAGGCCTTTCCGGACGCGCGTGGCAAGAGGCTGTGCAGCCAGCGGTGCGCGGTGGCAAGCAACGCTGACAAGACTGCCATCGTGGCGAACGGCGGCGTCCCTGACGGTCCTTTTTGCACTATTTGGGCGACGCAGACGGGAATTTAATGCCTTTGTCCCCTGCCGTCAGGGTTAGGTAGGATACACTGTACAAGTAGTTGTACCAACCGCAATTCCTTTTCCATTTTTGCCCTTGTCTACGTTTCCACCTGTCGGAGTCCCCTTGAGCGTATAAAAGGAGGCCCATGCGCAACATAGGGGGGGTTCGAAGCCAGAAAAACACTCATGCTCGGTCTCGTTAGCAGCTGGTGCGTACTGTAGCACTCAGCGCTCCTGAGCAAGAACTCAATACAATCAGACAAGCAGCAGTAGGAGTATTATCTCTCCGGAGAGCTCCGAAGCTGGGTAAAACTGCTCGTGTGCTTCGCCTCGATCCGCTCTTCGTGCGACCTCCGCCCCCGCCGAACCGAAAGGGGCTCGGTCCGCCGGTCCCATAGGTGTTCGTGGATCAGCTTCCCCGACACTTAGATCTTTTAGAGCATGGTGGTGGATTTGTTTTAAAGAAACTTGATCTCTCATGCTTCACTTAGATTATTTTGAGAGTCGCTAATAGCATGGTAATTTGCTTAATGTTAATATACTTGGTGTTCAAGATATGTAAAACTTTCTTTTTGAGTGAATTAAATTAAGTTTGATGCTTCATAATTGTTTTGAGATATGGAGGTGATAATATCAAAGTCGTGCTAATTGAATAGTTGTGAATTTGAGAAATACTTGTGTTGAATTTAGCATGTCCCGTAGCATGCACGCATGGTTAAAGTTGTGTAACAAATTTGAAACATGAAGTGTACCTGGCTTGTGCATCCTTATGAGTGGCGGTCAAGGACGAGCGATGGTCTTTTCCTACCAATCTATCCCCCTAGGAGCATGCGCGTAGTACTTGATTTTTGATGACTTCTAAATTTTTGCAATAAGTATATGAGTTCTTTTGACTAATTGTTGAGTCCATGGATTATATGCACATTTACCTTTCCGCCATTGCTAGCCTCTTCGGTACTGTGCATTGCCTTTCTCACATTGAGAGTTGGTGCAAACTTCGCCCGGGCATCCAAACCCCGTGATATGATACGCTCTTTCACACATAAACCTCCTTATATCTTCCTCAAAACAGGCACCATACGTACCTATTATGGCATTTCCATAGCCATTCCGAGATATATTGCCATGCAACTTCCCACCGTTCCGTTCATCATGACATACTTTACTTTTGTCATATTGCCATTGCATGATCATGTAGTTGACATCGTATTTGTGGCGAAGCCACCATGCATTATTTTTCATACATGTCACTCTTGATTCATTGCACCATCCCAGTACACCGCCGGAGGCATTCATATAGAGTCATATCTTTGTTATAGATGTCGAGTTGTAATATCAAGTTGTAAGAAAAATAAAAGTGTGATGATCATCATTATTAGAGCATTGCCCTAGTGACGAAAAGGATGATGGATACGATGATTCCCCCACAAGTCGGGATGAGACTCCGGACGAAAAAAAAGAGAAAGGCCAATAAAAAAAGAGAGAAGGCCCAAAAAAATGAGAGAAAAAGAGAGAAGGGGCAATGTTACTATCCTTTTACCACACTCGTGCTTCAAAATAGCACATTGTTCTTCATGTAGTGAGTCTCATATATTTGTGCTTCAAAGTAGCACCATGATTTTCATATAGTGAGTCTCATAAATTGTCTTGTTTATACTAGTGGGAATTTTTCATTATAGAACTTGGCTTGTATATTCCAATGATGGGCTTCCTTAAAATGCCCTAGGTCTTCGTGAGCAAGCGAGTTGGATGCACACCCACTAGTTTTCTTTTGTTGAGCATTCATAGCTCTAGTGCATCCATTGCATGCCAATCCCTACTCCTCATGTTGACATCAATTGATGGGCATCTCCATAGCCCGTTGATTATCCTCGTCAATATGAGACTTTCTCCTTTTTTGTCTTCTCCACACAATCCCCATCATCATATTCTATTCCACCCATAGTGCTATATCCATGGCTCGCACTCATGTATTGCGTGAAGGTTGAAAGAGTTTGAGATTATTTGAGTATGAAACAATTGCTTGGCTTGTCATCGGGGGCATAGAAGTTGGGAACATCTTTGTGTGACGAAAATGAAGCATAGCCTAACTATATGATTTTGTAGGGATGAACTTTCTTTGGCCATGTTATTTTGAGATGACATAATTGTTTGATTAGTATGCTTGAAGTATTATTATTTTTATGTCAATATGAACTTTTATCTTGAATCTTTCGGATCTGAATATTCATGCAATGAAGAAGATTTACATTGAAATTATGCCTAAGTATCACTCCGCATCAAAAATTCTTCTTTTTATCATTTACCTACTCGAGGACGAGTCGGAATTAAGCTTGGGGATGCCTGATACGTCTCCAACGTATCTATAATTTTTGATTGCTCCATGCTACTTTATCTACTGTTTTGGACTATATTGGGCTTTATTTTCCACTTTTATATTATTTTTGGGACTAACCTATTAACCGAAGGCCCTACCCAGAATTGCTGTTTTTTGCCTATTTCAGTATTTCGAGGAAACAGAATATCAAACGGAGTCCAAACGGAATGAAACCTTCGGGAATGTGATCTTCTCACCGAACGTGATCCAGGAGACTTGGACCCTACTCCAAGAAGCTTCCGGGGAGGTCACGAGGGTGGAGGGCGCCCCCCTGGGCACGCCCCCTACCTTGTGGGCCCCTCGGAGCTCCACCGACGTACTCCTTCCTCCCATATATACCTACGTATCACCGTATGATCAGAGAGGAGCCAAAAACCTAATTCCACCGCCGCAACCTTCTGTATCCACGAGATCCCATCTTGGGGCCTATTCCAGAGCTCCACCGGAGGGGGCATCCACCACGGAGGGCTTCTACATCAACACCATAGCCCCTCCAATGAATTGTGAGTAGTTTACTTCAGACCTTCAGGTCCATAGCTAGTAGCTAGATGGGTTCTTCTCTCTTTTTGGATCTCAATACAATGTTCTCCCCCTCTCTCGTGGAGATCTATTCGATGTAATCTTCTTTTTGCGGTGTGTTTGTTGAGACCGATGAATTGTGGGTTTATGATCCAGCTTATCTATGAATAATATTTGATTCTTCTCTGAATTCTTTTATGTATGATTGAGTTATCTTTGCAAGTCTCTTCGAATTATCCATTTGGTTTGGCCAACTAGATTGGTAGTTCTTGCAGTGGGAGAAGTGCATGGCTTTGGGTTCAATCTTGCGGTGTCCTTACTCAGTGACAGAAAGAGTTGCAAGGCACGTATTGTATTGTTGCCATTGAGGATAACAAGATGGGGTATTTATCATATTGCATGAATTTATTCCTCTACATCATGTCATCTTGCTTAAGGCGTTACTCTATTTTTAACTTAATACTCTAGATGCATGCTGGATAGCGGTCGATGAGTGGAGTAATAGTAGTAGATGCAGAATCGTTTCGATCTACTTGTCTCGGATGTGATGCCTATATACATGATCATACCTAGATAACCTCATAACTATGCTCAATTCTATCAATTGCTCAACAATAATTTGTTCACCCACCATAGAATACTTATACTCTTGAGAGAAGCCACTAGGGAAACCTGTGGCCCCCGAGTCTATTCTCATCATATCAATCTCTATCACTTTATTTACTTGTTTTGCTTTTACCTTTTTACTTTGCATCTTTATACCAAAAATACCAAAAATATTATCTCTATCAGATCTCACTCTTGTAAGTGACCGTGAAGGGATTGACAACCCCTAAGCGTTGGTTGCGAGTTGCTATCGTTTTGTGCAGGTATGAGGGGCTTGCGTGTGACCTCCTACTCGATTGATACCTTGGTTCTCAAAAACTGAGGGAAATACTTATGCTACTGTGCTGCATCACCCCCTCCTCTTCAGGGAAAACCAACGCAAGCTCGAGACGTAGCAGTGTGGTGTGAATTTTGCATGGCCTATTGAGCCATCCCTCCAATATGGCTCCACGCCCTGTAGTGGGCTTTGGTTTCTTTGTGATTGGATCGGATGACTTGCGAGAGTGCACCCTTTTGGTTCGGACGGGGGGTTTAGTGAGAGCCGGAGGATCCCAAAAATTTTCCTGGGTTTTCCAGGCGCTTTCCATCGCACAGTACTTCTGTACTATGGCCGCAAAGTTAGTGAAGTGTGATATGTCACGGCAAGTGGCGTTAAGGATTCCCTTGTCTGTGCAATTTTTGCAAAACAATGAGATTGCGTCTTCCTCGCGACAATCCTTAACCTTGTTCATTACAAGGAGGAATCTGGCCCAAAAGTTATGTACTGTCTCTTGGGATTGTTGTCTAATGTGGGAAAGATCACTTGTATCTGGGTGGGTGGGTGGATTTAAGTCTGAACCCTGACCCGATCCGAGACCCAGAGGCTGAGGAACTTCCGAACTTTGTAGTTCAGGTTCCGGGATGTTGCCCAATTTTTCTGTCCTGTTGTATGATTCTATGTTCGGAGTTTGGGTCATGTCCTCCCGCGAGCGGGTATCCGGCTTGCAGAGCTCGGGAATCCGGACATAGTTCATCCTCAAAATAGAGGAAGAATCGCTGCATTGCTCCTCCACCACCGGCGGAGAGTTAATCTCTCTTTGATCGGGTTTAAGCCCAATCCGATCATAGTCCATACCGACTCCCAAGGCGGCGATGTGATCCAAGAGCTCGTTCAAGGATGAAATTTCCATTATATCCATCCGCTCGGCGTATTCCGAGCTGACGTGGAGGCTGTTTTCGATGCCCCGAGAAGTCATCGTCGGCGCGATGGCCGAACGGGCGGTCATGATGAAGCCGCCCAGTCGGAGGGTTTGGCCTGAAGCCAGTGCTTCCCCGGAGGCGATGTTGTGCTTGATAACAAGGCGACCCATCAAACCTTTTTTCGACATCACGGTGGAACTCTCAATGAAAGCACCAATGTCGGTGTCAAAACCAGCAGATCTCGGGTAGGGGGTCCCGAACTGTTTGTCTATGGCTAATTGTAATAGGAGGCGGGGGACATGATGTTTACCCAAGTTCGGGCCCTCTCTATGGAGGTAATACCCTACTTCCTGCTTGATTGATCTTGATGATATGAGTATTACAAGAGTTGATCTACCACGAGATCATAGAGGCTAAACCTTAGAAGCTAGCGTATTATTATGATTGTTGTTGTCCTACGGACTAAACCCTCCGGTTTACATAGACATCGGAGGGGGCTAGGGTTACACAGAGTCGATTACAAAGAAGGGAATCTACATATCCGAATTGCCAAGCTTGCCTTCCACACAAAGGAGAGTGCCACCCGGACACGGGACGAAGTCTTCAATGTTGTACCTTCATAGTCCAACAGTCCGACATAAGCATATAGTCCGGCTGTCCGGGGACCCCCTAATCCAGGACTCCTCAGGTGGCCCCCCCTCTGGTGCTTTCTTTGCCCGATATTTTTAATATATTCCAAAACTGACTTCCATGGAGTTTCAGGACTTTTTTGAGTTGTGCAGAATAGGTCTCTAATATTTTCTCCTTTTCCAGCCCAAAATTCCAGATGCTGGCATTCCCCCTCTTCATGTAAACCTTATAAAATAAAAGAGAAAATGCATAAGTATTGTGACATAACATTTAGTAAGAGCCAATAATGCAATAATTATTGGCATAAAATCATGATACGAATGGACATATCAACTCCCCCAAGCTTAGAGCTCGCTTGTCCTCAAGCGAAAGCCGATATTGAAAAATTTGTCCACATGTTTAGAGATAGTGGTGTCGATAAAATAAAATACGGACATGAGGGCATCATGATCATTCTTAGAACCGCGACATATATATTGTCATATGATTTCTTATGCTATAGTAACAATCTATTCACAATGTAAAGTATGAATCAGAAACTTCATTGAAAACCAGCAAACTATAATCTCAGTCATTGAAGCAACTGCAATTTATCATAACATCGGAAAGGGTCAATATAAAAACTTTTCAGCAAGTCCACATACTCGACAATCATTCTTGGTAAAAAAAAACATACTCAATTATCATTTAGTCTTTCACAATTTCTAACACTCGCGCAATACTTATGGGTACAAAGTTTCAATCGGACATAGAGAAAGATAGGGACTTATAGTTTCGCCTCCCAACTTTTTACCTCAAGGGTAATGTCAATAATAATAATTTATGAAAACCTACATCCAAGTGGATATATATATGTATATATATACATACATATATATATACATATACAGACGGTCTATTCTGCTAATATTAGCAGAATAACTATTCTGCACATCACTTCGGCACTGCACGCTCAACAGAAGCGCACTGCATCATTTTGACGACGAGCACTGCAATAGAGACTAGTGAACTTCTCGTCGGAAAAAACTGCACGCGTTATTTTTTCGGTACTATTTTCATTCTAATTTTTTAACCGTTTATCGGAATGAGGCGTGTAATATACCGTTGAAAAGCTATGGATTAGGCGCAACTTCGACATGTTCAAAACCTTTCGAGATTCCACACGGTTTAAGAGCAGTTTTGAAAATGGTGCGGCGGATGACGAGTGGCAGCGAGCGTTTTTTTGCGTTTTTTTCTAAACCGCTTGTCGGAATGAAGAAAATGATACGCCATTGGATAGATATCGTCGAGGCGCATCTTTTACAGATATAAATCTTTCTCTAATTCGTTACGGTTTAAGAGCAGTTTCAAATTTACTAAATCGCGGAACTCTGTTTTTCAAGTTTTTTTAAAAATTTGGTACTGTTTTCGCTCCATTTTTTGAACCGTTTGTCGAAACGAGGCGTGCGATACGCTGTTGGAAAGCTATGGACAAGGCGCAACTTTCGTATGTAGAACATGTTTTCAGATTCCTTGCGGTTTTAAATTAATTTTGAAAATCATGCGGCGGACAACGAGTGGCAGCGGCCGTTTTTCGCGAAATTTTTGCAAACCGCTGGTCGGAATGATTCAAACGATACATCATTGGAGAGATATCGACGATACGCAACTCTTTCATGTGGAACACTCTCTCTAATTCTTTACGGTTTAAGAGGAATTTCAAATTTACCGAAATGCGGACACTCTGTTTTTCGCGACACCCAAATCGACGTGGGTACTTCTTCCGACAAAAAACCGCACTGCCTTCCGACCAAAAACCGCACTGCATCAGACCGATAAGTGCACTGCATGATTTCATTTTTGTGGGACATAAATTTTTCCAAACGAGGTAGCAAACCGCACTTCATCAGACAGACAAGTGCACTGCATGATTTCTTTTTTGTGGGATGTAAATTTTCGCAAACGAGGTGGAGTGCACTTCACGCCGAGCGTCGGTGAACCGCAATACTATGAAAAGTGAACCTCGAGGCTTACAAATTTTCCGAGAAGAGGTGGAGTGCACTTCACGTCGACCGTTGGTGAACCACAATACTACGAAAATTGAACCTCGAGACTTCCAAATTTTCCAAAACAAGGTGGAGTGCACTTCACGTCGAGCATTGGGCCTGGAAGTGGACCGCAGGGGCAGAGCGAGTGAACTACATCTAATAAGAAGGGAGCTGCTTCTGAGATGTTCTTGTTTGTGTTTGCCAAGTGGACCAGGGAAAAGTTATATAGCGAACAACACAAGAGAACAAAGTGAGCTACAAAGCATACACAACTACTGATAGTTTTACACAGCCACACACCCATACAATATCTGCACTCTCCACCGGCCGAACAGCACAAAATTCTACGGGGTACACTTTCACTAAGACAAAACTAACCATCATGGTAATAAAGTGCAGTTTTTAAAATGAACTAATGAAGTGCAGTTTTCAACAACAACAAAATTGAGGAACGGGCCATCCAGCCGAACTGCATCACTTCACCTTTAATGCAAAAATAAGTAAACTGAACCTCAATAGCAAACCACAGCGGACTTCATTTTTCACCTTTTTCTGTTCAGAAAAGCACAAAAATCAATGAAGTGCAGAAGAGCACTATGCATCTCCTGATGCTCTACTCACCATGCTTGCAGTAGGCCGCGGGGAAGGGCGATGCAGTTGGGAGAGGAGGCCCATGGGAACCTCCAGATCGATCCAGCGAGCTGCACACGATGCACCCGTGAGCTGCACCCAAGCGAGTGAAATACAAAATGACTAAAAAAAATCACTGTGGCATGTAGCCACCACAACAAACAGCAATCCTACCTGATGCCCAATCTGCACTACATGAGGAGTCACAATGCAGTGCACGCCCATGGGCCGTGCTGCTCCAGCAACGGAGGATGGAAGGTGGAAGAGGGGGACAGAGGGGCGGCGAACCACGAACTTGGCGCGCCTGCACGGGTACTTGGGGCATGATCTGACCGGGGGTGCCTGGATCCATTGTCGGAGGTTGAGGCTGCTGTGCTCATTGGTGTGATGGGGGCGGGGCCTGGCAGCGCGGCGCTGTTTCCCGGCACGGCAGGGAGGTAGCCAACGGGGAGGGGGCGGGAGGCAGATCCCATGGGGACGACGACGTTGGAGGCAGACCCCACCGGATCCCATGGGGACGACGGCGCTTGAGGCGGATCCCATCGGATCCGGCACCGGGAGAGGCCGCGGTGGTGGGGCGACCACCATGGATGGGGAGGAGGGGTTGTTCTGGTCAACAGAGCAGGGGGCGGTGGCCATCCAGGGAGAAGTTAGAAAAGGTGGGGGAGAGGAAGCTTGGGGTATTGGTTTGCCATGGGCAGGAGCAGAGCCATTGACGAGGGGAGCTCACGCAGGAGAAAGATGGCGCCACCATCGGGCCCCTGCCACTCAGATCTGATGCCATGGAGTGTGATTTCTGGGAGTCATGGGATGGCGCTGGAGATGGAAGGTGAGAGCGGTGGGAGGTGGGGCGGGCAGGGCGATGGGAGGCTGGGGAATTACTGGGCAGCGTGAAGTCAGAGTGGTGGAAGGCGGGGATGGCCGCGGCGGCCGAACGGGGAAAAAGAAGGTGGGAAGGAGAGGGAGTGGGCAGGCGGCGCGGGGGTGGTGGGCATAACCCGCAGAAGAAAGTGGGGATAAGGTGGGACGTGGTTGTGGGTGTAGATATCTTTCTGATGCGGTTCGCTTAGGGTGTGCAGAATAAGAGTTTGGTGTGCAGAATAAGAGTCTTAAGGGTGTTATCATAATAGACCCACCCTATATATATATATCAGGATCTTTCCAACACATAGTGCTTGCCAAAGGATAAAGGGTAAAAAGGAAAGGTGAAGATCACCATGACTCTTGTATGAAGGTAGAAGGTAAAAATAAAAGATAGGCCCTTTGCAGAGGGAAGCAGAGGTTGTCATGCGCTTTTATGGTTTGATGCACAAAATCTTAATGTAAACCACTTTATATTGCCACTTGGCTGTGGTGGTGTCCGATGTGTGTGTCTGTGTATGTGGGGGTGGGGGCGAGGGGTCCGGCAGTACACTATGAGTCGTGAACCTCCATATGGGATTGTTGATCATTTTGTGAGTCATATATGCCACATAAAAGTTGTTAATTGGTTATTTAAAGCACTACACATCCCTTTCATACATAATGTTCGGGCCACATGCATGCATTGGTGGTCCTCTTGGACACTCTCCCTCGTGCGGTTATCAACGATGTGCTCATTTGTTAGCCGGCAAAGGTTTTCAGTTTCCACCGACAACGAGAGGCGTTTGACCAAACTGTGGATTAATCTTGGCATGTGTGTGGTGTGGATCATGGTGGGATTCCATATCAAAGTTCGAGGACATGCGTACACACTCCCACCGGCTTGAAGTGAGGGGGCTACACGCATCGTGGCGTAGTGCGTTTCCGATTTGTGAAGCATGTGCCACGTCAAAGTTGTGCATTGGGTATTCAAACATCACATAACACATGGGCGCATGCACATGGTGGTTTTGTCCTATGACATCACTCGCATGTGCCTCTCTCTGTGGGCCCACGAGGTCGTCGTCGACCAGTTGAACGTACAACGAGAGAGAGGTTAATTTGACCAACATGGATGGTTCTTTTTTGGTTTGTGTTACGTATATGCACGTTATAGGAGTATGTACATGTCAAAGAGGGGGCAACATGAATACTCTCTATATATGTGTGTCATAACTGCGCTCCATGTGGGGACTTTCCGGTTCCTGAGGTAGGTGCCACATCAAAGTTGTACATTATATTGGTATTCAAATATCATGCAATACATGCAGGCGGTGGTTGCGCTATATATAGGAACACACTTGCATGTGGCACTTCCATCTGTGGGCATGCAAGGTTGTCCTCCATCACTTTGACCCAATGAGAGAGAGGTTAATTTGATCATCAAGGAATGATTCTTTTTTGGTTTGTGCTATAGAGTAGATGTACATATATACCACGCATCAAATGGGGGCATACATATAGCACATACCACGCGTCATGAACCTCGTGCTCTCTGTGGGGACTTTTTGGTTTTCCTATATACGTGGTGCCACATTAAAGTTGTGCATTGCATATTCAAACATCCCACAAACAACTCTTTGGGCCACATGCATATGGTGGTACGTAGTCCTATATAGGATGATCACTCGCATGCGATGTACGCTTCACTTCCGTGTTGGGCTCGCGAGTTCATCGTCCATCACTTTGACCCAGCGAGAGAGAGGTACGCGTTTGACAAAAAGGGAGGATTAATTCTTTTAGGGCTGTGTTACTTGGTGTATATATAGTACGTGTCGAGGGGGGGGGGTGACCAGCTTGGTCCATCACTTTCACCGACAGCGCGAGAGAGGTTAACTAATCTGACTTAGGAGGGGATTAATTTTTTGTTTTCTTGATATAGATCATGATATGAGATTACATATATATATATATGTGTGTGTGTGTCTATATATATATATATATATATATATATATAATAGCGCATCTGTACACATGAATCCATCCCGCTGGATCGAAGGGGGGGGGCGAGCACACGACACGTCATGAACGACCTCTTGCTCTGTGTGGGGACCTCCGCGATTTTCAACGCATGCACCACATAAATGTTGTGCATTGGGTCGGGTATTCAACACATATGGATGCATCACACACCTCAATAAATATGTTTGGGACACACGCATGAAATAATGGTTGTCTTTGGACACACTCTCAATCGGTTGGTTATGGGCGGCAAGTCTATATATATTCGTTTGCCCGCGTGGACGTCCATCATTTCGACCAATGACGAGAATAGTTACCAGGGTGGATATATTCTTATTCTTTGCTTCGAGTTACCATATAGTAGGTCGACCCATTCCAAGCCTAATTAAGTTTGAGCGCATGCTACGCGTCGTGAACCCTCGCTCGGTGTGGGGATTTTACTGTTCCAAAGCATGGTGCCACATCAAATTTGCGCATTGGGTATTCAAACACCACACACACCACTTCCATATACATACTTGGGCCACATGCACAGAGTGTTTTTGTCTTCATATAGTACTCCCTCGTGAGGTTATCAGTGACAAGCTAGCCCATTTTGTGGGGCCATGTGGACGTCCATCACTTTGACCAACAGCGAGCGGGGAGAGGTTGTACGACCAACCTGGATTCTGCTTGGTCCGTGTTACAGTATGTCTTGGTGAGATGCCCTCCCACCGACATGTGTGTGGGGGGGGGGGCTACTTCACGCTACCTGCAACCTCCGTAGGGTTGGGGAAGTTGGTTAATTTGCGAGGCACACATGCCAAATCAAAGTTGTGAATGGTAGTTAAATCTCACACACCACACCCTTTTCATACATATAATAGGGCCAGCCACATGTGGTTCGTATGTGGTCTCACCCATCTCGCGCCACAAGCACACATTTCTGGGTCGGCACACAGTCCACCTTTGTTAGGAAGCGAAAGGGGAAGTTTGACCATATATATATGATGGACTCCTATAGGTTTTGTGTTACGGTAGTGTGAGACTTCAGACCTAGCTATTTGGGAGCATGCATTTGTAGCAAGGATTTCCTTAGCGCCGACACAAAGTGGGGTCCTATGGGAGTGGCTGACTAGCAATACTGTGCTTTTGTGCGACAGGTGCCACATGAAAGTTATGCATTGGGTATTCGAACATCAAACCACCCTTTTCATACATATATTTGGTCCACATGCAAGTGTTTTCGTGTTCGACCCTCTCCCGCGTTATTCTTTTTACAAAATTTATAAACAGCACACAAGTTGGATGTAGAAACCGTCTGCGATTGGGTACACAACAGACACGGTTCGATCATACTACCTGTGTGCCACGCCCGTGCCCTACAGTCCCTCACATTCGCACAGTAGATTGGGCTCCACGAGGCTTGCCTCCCGGTCTCGAAAATATCTACTGCTTCGTAATCTCAAACATATCTACCGCCAGGAAGGTTTTAATGTTTGATAGCACACGACTAGTACGTGCGGACCGTGTGCGATGTCTGTTACTCACGCTCTACTTCAGTCCCTTGATTCAAATTTTTAGTAACCCCGACATTTTACTCCTGCCTCTGCATCCCTCGCAATCTCAAAAATATCTGCTCGCCCTTGATCCAAATTTTCACTAGCCCCGCCTTGTTACTCCCGCCTAGTAAATTTTTTTGTTGCCGCGGTATTTCCTCAAACACCACCTTGCCCCCCCCCTCCACAGACACCACACACTCCCCAAAACCTCCGCTCACACAGACATACACCACCCCTGCCTCGCTCGAAACCATTTGTACGTCGCCGCCATCGCTACCGCCTCCATCCTCAATCTCTGGCTGTGTGCCGGGGAGTGATATGACTCCAACGTATGTATAATTTTTTATTGTTACATGATGTTATATTATCATTCTTGGATGTTTTACAATCATTTTATATAATTTTTTGGTACTAACCTATTGACATAGTGCCAGTGCTAGTTGATGTTTAATGCTTGTTTTTTACATCGAAGGAAATGAATACCAAATGGAGTCCAAACGCAGCGAAACTTTTTGTGGATTTCTTCTGGACCAGAAGACAATGTATGGGCCAAGAAAGTACCTAAGGGGTGCTCTGAGGGGAGCACAACCCACCAGGGCAAGCCTGGGGGACCAGGTGCGCCCGGGTGGGTTATGCCCACCTCGGTGGCCTCCCGCACTGCCTCTTTACTCTATAAATACCCCAATATTCCAGAAACCCTAGGAGAGTCGACAAAAATCAATTCCGATCACCGCAAGTTCGAGACACACCAGATCCAATGTAGACACCATCACGGAGGTATTCATCATGTCCATTGGTGCCTCTCCGATGATGCGTGAGTAGTTCGTTGTAGACCTATGGGTCTGTAGTTAGTAGCTAGATGGCTTCCTCTTTCTCTCTTGATTCTCAATACAATGGTCTCTTGGAGATCCATATGATGTAAGTCTTTTTGTGGTGTGTTTGTTGGGATCTGATGAACTTTGAGTTTATGATCAGATCTATGTTTTTATCGATGAAAGTTATTTGAGTCTTCTTTAATATCTTATATGCATGATAGATTATGACCCCATATTTCTTCTCTGATATTTGGGTTCTGTTTGGCCAACTTGATCTATTTATCCTGCAATAGGAAGAGGTGCTTTGTGATGGGTTCGATCTTACGGTGCTTGATCCTAGTGACAGAAGGGGAAATGACACATATGTATCATTGCTATTAAGTATAACAAGATGGGGTCTATTTTTACATAAATAGATCTTGTCTACATCATGTCATCATTCTTATAGCATTACTCCGTTTTTCCATGAACTTAATACACTAAATGCATGTTGGATAGCGGTCGATGTGTGGAGTAATAGTAGTAGATGTAGGCAGGAGTCGGTCTACTAATCTTGTACGTGATTACCATATAATGATCATTGCCTGGATATCATCATGATTATTTGAAGTTCTGTCAATTGCCAACAATAATTGTTTTCCCACCATTTGCTATTTTTCTCGAGAGAAGTCACTAGTGAAACCTACGACCCCCGGGTCTCTTCTTTAATATATTTGACTTCGCGATCTATTTTATTTGCTTTTATTTTCAGTTCTTTAAACCGAAAATACAAAAATACCTTGCCGTACTTTATTTTATTTGCGCTCCATTTATGCTATCTATTACAACTTTACCCCGTCTCTGTGCCAGTTTCTGGCGCTGTTGCCCGAAAGGGATTGACAACCCCTTTAACATGTCGGGTTGCGAGTATTTGTTATTTGTGTGTAGGGGCTGTTTACGTTGTGTTGCGTGGTTCTCCTACTTGTTCGATAACCTTCATATCATCACTGAGGGAAATACCTACCATTGTTGTGCTGCACCATCCCTTCTGTGGAGAAATACCGACGTAGTTCTAGCAGACATCAAAAGGAATTTCTGGTGCCGTTGCCGAGGACACATCATCAACATCAACCAGGTTCCAAAAAAAATCTCATCTCCTCGCAATTTACATTATTTTCCATTTTCCTCTCATTTTCCTCTCCCCCACTTCACAAAAATTTGCCGTTTTATTCACCCTCTTTTTCGTTTGCCGTTTTCTCGTCAGATCTGTTTTTGAGTGCAATCTTGTTGTGAAGTCACCATGAGTGATTTTGGTATGGCAGAACTTTTGTCTTGGGGCAAGGTAATTTTATGGGAACAGCACATATCCAAGAATTTTTCAATTGTGTCAGAAAATTAAGTCTTGATGATATTCTTATAGTTAGCAGGACTAAATCTTATACGGAAGCTATTTCAGCACTAGTTCAGAAACTTGAAACTAAATTTATCTGTACTCATCCTTCCTTGCAAAGATTGTTCTATGAGTTGCCCGTTATAAAGAATCCTAAAGCTAAAAAGTTAGCCACTCTTGTTCTAATGAATGAATTTGACTACATAATACGGGAAGCTAGGGAAATCTTTGATTTTTATGGTATGACTCATGAAAAACACATGATTGATGAAATTCTTTATAATAGTGATTATGCGTTAAGACATTTGCTTGGGTATAACCAAAGCTTTGATGGGAATCTTAAAAGCATGTCCCTGTTTTAGACATGATTCAACAAGTTTTCAATGATGTTAATCAACACTATTCTTGGATTACTGCCGGAAATCAAAAGGATTATGATAAAAAGCAACTTGATAGTGCTAAGGTTTCCATAGATAATGTGTTTTATGTTTTATTTGCAAAAAAACCTCACACACATAGCTCCAAGGAAAACAAGGCTAAAGATGACAAAACTTAGATCATACGCATTATGCCTAGCTAGGGGCGTAAAACGATAGCACTCGTTGGGAGGCAACCCAATTTGTATATTTTTGCCTTTTGGTTTTCTTGTTGTTTTCAGTAAAATACACAATTATGCCTCTTATCAGATGTGTTTTTGTGGTTTAAATGTGTTTGTGCCAAGCAAGGCCTTTGGGATGATTTGGGTGAGAGTTGATTTGATCTTGCTGAGAAACAGAAACTTTTGCACTCACAAAATTTATTTTCATTTTTATTAGAAGAGTGTTTTTGAGTTGATTCTTTCTGAAGAAGATTTATAAACAAATTGCTCACGTCATCCCAATTTTTCAGAAGTTTTGGAGTTACTGAAGTATTCGAAGCAGACAGACTGTTCTGTTTTGATAGATTCTGTTTTTTCTTTGCGTTGGGTGCTTGTTTTGATGATTCTATGGTTTTCTTTGAAGAGTTTTTGCCGTATAAAAGTTGGAATATAGTAGATATAATGCAAAAATAAAATAAGGATGGGTTTGCAATAGTACTTATAGTAGTGGTTTCCTTTCTTATACTAACGGATCTCACAAAGATTTTGTTGAGTTTTGTGTGGTTGAAGTATTCAAGTTTTGGGTGAGATTACGATGGATGAAGGAATAAGGATTAGCAAAAGGCTAATCTTGGGGATGCCCAAGGCACCCCAAGATAATATTCAAGAAGTATAAAGCAACTAATCTTGGGGATGCCCCCGAGTAGCATCCCCTCTTTCTTCTAACAACCATCGGTATTTTACTTAGAGCTATATTTTTATTCGTCACATATTATGAGTTTTGCTTGGAGCGCTGGTGATATGAGTCTTTGCTTGTTTTGCTTTGTGTTTTAAGTCTTGAATCCTTGCTGGACACACCTTTTTGAGAGTGCCAAAAATTAGGCTATGCTTGCTCCTATGCTTCACTTCAATTTTTAGAGCCTTGGAATTGCTGTAGTGCTTCACTTATATAATTTTGAGAAAGGTGTGCTTTGTTATTTTTGAAGAAATGCTCTCATGCTTCACTTAGATTTATTTGGGAGTTAGTAAAATGTTTAAGAAATTCTCTCTTACTTCACTTAGATTATTTTGAGAGAAACAAATATTATGCTCATATTCTTCACTTAAATTTGTTTGAGCTTATTAAAAGCAACATACGAAACTAGTCCCAAAGTGATAGATATGCAAGGAGGATATAATAAAAACTTCCACGGAAATCATTGGACAAAATAAACTTGGTTCTTAGTAATGGTTTTGTGATATGACGATATGATATGTGAGTCATGTTGATGAGTAATTATGCTTTAGTAAGAATATTGGTGTTAAGGTTTGTGATTCTCTACGCAAGCACGAAAGTCAATACTTATGCAATGAAATTACATCCTACTTGTGGTGCATTATTCAGTGTTACTTATGCTTAATGCCCGGATACGAGATTTTTCATTTCTTAGTTGGGCGCTTCTCAATCTTTTTGCTAGCCTTCATTTTTGCACTAAGTATGATCACTACTTGTGAATCCAAAACCCTTTAAACCAGTTTTGCCGTATGAGTCCACTATACCTACCTATATGCGGTATTTCCGTGCCGTCCTAAGCAAATTTGCATGTGCCATCTCTAACTTTCAAAATAAATTTCTCTTTTGTGTGCTCGTACCGCTCGTGAGGCGGTGAGGGGTGGCCGATATTTTCCATGCTAGATGTGTTATTCTCAGGATGAGTGTTTATTCACTTGTCGTTGCACGAGAGTACGACAAAGGTATTAGGGATGCCCAGTCCCGAAATGAAAAATGAATTTACTTTTTGTTGTCAAAAAATAAATTCCTTGGAAAGTGTTGGTATGGAGGGCACCCGTGGATACGGTTAGCCATGGAAAGTGAAAGTATGGTGGAAAAAGGAATAAACTTTATGTTCTGTTTGGGAACCGCCTATGACGTATCTAGCATGGAAAGTGTTGGGAACTCTAAGTCTTTTTTGTTGGTAGGAAAAGTATGCCTGCCAAAATGATTTTATCTCTCAGTTTTCGCTTTGAGCTCTGGCACCTCTACGAATCCCTACTTCCCTTTGCGAAGGGCCTTTCTTTTACTTTATGCAATTTTTATTTTGAATTTGAGTCTCCAACTTCTCTTATAAAGCACCAACTAAGGGGCACTATGATCGTATTTGAGCATTGGGTGTAGCTAATATTCGAGTGTGTTTCATGAATGGATCAATGATTGAGCATAATGGGCTAGGGATAACTTGATTTAGTGTTGATATTTTGAAAGACGTTGTTGCATGTTGATATGCTTGAGTACTAAAATCTTCATGTCAAAACTAGACTATTACTTTGAACCATATAAAAGTCCAAATGTCCATGCTACAAAGAAAAGATTATGTGATGAACATCTTAGGCAACATTCCACATCAAAAATTCTGTTTTTATCATTTACCTACTCGAGAATAGCAGGAATTAAGCTTGGGGATGCTGATACGTCTCCAACGTATCTATATTTTTTGATTGTTCCATGCTGTTATATTATCATTCTTGGATGTTTTACAATCATTTTATAATCATTTGATATCATTTTTTGGTACTAACCAGTTGACATAGTGCCTAGTGCCAGTTGCTATTTTCTGGGTTTTTTACATCGGAGGAAATCAATACCATACGGAGTCCAAACTCAGCGAAATTTTTGTGTATTTTTTCTGGACCAGAAGACACCGTATGGGCCAAGAAAGTACCTGAGGGGTGCCCCGAGGGGAGCACAACCAACCGGGGCGCCCCTGGGGGCCCAGGCGCGCCCAGGTGGATTATGCCCACCTTGGTGGCCTCCCGCACCGCCTCTTTACTTTATAAATACCCCAATATTCCAGAAACCCTAGGAGAGTCGACGAAAATCAATTCCACCCGCCGCAAGTTCCAGAAACACCAGATCCAATCTAAACACCATCACAGAGGGGTTCATCATGTCCATTGGTGCCTCTCCGATGATGCGTGAGTAGTTCTTTGTAGACCTATGGGTCCATAATTAGTAGCTAGATGGCTTCCTCTTTCTCTCTTGATTCTCAATACAATAGTCTCTTTGGAGATCCATATGATGTAAGTCTTTTTGAGGTGTGTTTGTTGGGATCCAATGAACTTTGAGTTTATGATCAGATCTATGTTTTTATCCATGAAAGTTATTTGAGTCTTCTTTGATCTCTTCTATGCATGATTGATTATAGGCTCGTATTTCTTCTCTGATATTTGGGTTTTGTTTTGCCAACTTGATCTATTTATCTTGCAATGGGAAGAGGTGCTTTGTGATGGGTTCGATCTTACGCTGCTTGATCCCAGTGACAGAAGGGGAAACGACACCTATGTATCATTACTATTAAGGATAACAAGATGGGGGTCTATTATACATAAATAGATCTTGTCTACATCATGTCATCATTCTTATAGCATTACTTTGTTTTTCCACGAACTTAATACACTAGATGCATGCTGGATAGCGGTCGATGTGTGGAGTAATAGTAGTAGATGTAGGCAGGAGTTGGTCTACTAATATTTGACGTGATGCCTATATAATGATCATTGCCTGGATATCATCATGATTTTTTGAAGTACTATCAATTGCCCAACAGTAATTGTTTTCCCACCGTTTGCTATTTTTCTCGAGAGAAGCCACTCGTGAAAACTACGTCCCCCGGATCTCTTCTTTAATATATTCGCCTTCACGATCTATTTTATATGCTTATTTTGGGCTCTTAAACAAGAATACAAAAAACACTTTGCTGCACTTTATTTTTTTTTGCGCTCCAATTATCCTACCTATTACAACTTTACCCCGTCTCCATGCCAATTTCTGGCACCGTTGCCCGAAAGGGATTGATAACCCCTTTAACACGTCGGGTTGCGAGTATTTGTCATTTGTGTGTGCAGGGGCTGTTTACATTGTGTTGTGTGGTTCTCCTACTGGTTCAATAACCTTGGTCTCATCACTTAGGTAAATACCTACCGTTGTTGTGCCACATCATCCCTTCCTCTTTGGGGAAATACCGACGTAGTTCTAGCAGACACCAGGGAGATCGAGGAGCCAATGGCCAAATAGAGGTTTATCGTGGCCTCCTGGCGAGGTGGCCATTGAGGTATCCCTGTCGTCCTCCATAGGCTCTTTATCGATCCTTCATTGTCGGTCGCCTGATCCACCCGCCGCCACGCCCCTATGCCGGTTCGAGGACTTCCCCGTCCTACCTCGGGCCCGGTAGCCGACGAGGTCCTACCTCGGGGTCCGGCAGCGGCGGTGGGGGACATGGGTCGCCGAGATTACAGATTGGGAGACCCACACCCGCCAATTGCTCGGTAGCTTCCACACGGCCGAGCTCACAGCCATGGAGTATGACCCCTAGCAGGTCCGCTGCCACGATGCAGCGGCTAGGCTCAATTTCCCCTTCAGCACACATCCGGTCAACCTTGTTCCGCTGGAGCTAGGGGTGGTGAGCTCGGCTATGGCGCGGGAGGACCGCGAGGCGTGGGAGCGCCTCGAGGCCGAGGTCGCCGCCGAGGCCTACATGCAAGAGCTCCGCCGGCAGCACCCGGAGCTCGTGGAGGTGGAGGGTGGGCGATCTTTGCTAGTGCGGAGGGCAGGGAGGTTATCGCTCTCTCCTTCGATGACGAGATCGAAGCCGGCGAGGACGAGGGCGAGGACGAGGAGATTGACGTCGATGAGTTGACGTGTGTCTTCCCCAACGACCCTAAGGACGGCACCGGCTCGCGGCACACCATACCTGACGAGGAAGGATTGGCTTGACCTCCACTTCGACCGAAAGTAGTTTTGCTTAGTTTAAATTTAAGTTTTATGTTCGGTTATGCAAAACTATCTATGCTTATGTTTGAATGCATGCTACTTTCGGTTGAACCTGCTTTGAACTTGATCAAATTGAAGTTTACATTGTTAAGTTTAGGGGATCGACTAGGAACGGCCAAAAATTGCTGGAGTATATATATCCACTAAGTGTTTTAGACCTTTAACCTTTAAAGGATCGGCTAGAGATGGCCTTATGCCTTGTTTATTTCGGTTCTTTACAATGTGATGCTCTATATGTGCAACTATTTGCCGTGCGGTTCAATTTCATCAATAACAATTTCAACAATACCACTATGAATTACGATATTTGGTTGCCGTTAAGGATATTGCAGTTAACATGCCTTTTCATTTTTTAACAATAACTAGTGTACTTTAGACCTGCACAATACCAGTTCGAATGACTATTTGCTTGTTTTTAAATGTTATGCCTGATGCAGTTAACACACCTTTCCACTTCTTATTTTGCTTAACTAGCGTGCTTAAGCCTACACACTGAAGCTATCATTTGTAGATTATGTTGTCTACCATGGATATATTTGGTTGATGTTTAGCCTATTCTGCTTAACATGCCTTTATATGTAATCATACAAGACAATATTGAGAACAATGCTGTTTTCAATCGAGGTTAGTTTCATCACATTGCTTATATGTACTCACTGTTCAGGATATCAGTAGCTGGTACCTTATAGCCTTGGGGCTGATATGGGATTAATCATCAAAGTGGACATTTCACTGAATATGTCTGTAACCCGTTTATTAGTAGGTTAACTAGGGCCATATTTAATATATCTGAGGCTACATAGCAACATGCATTGTACGAAATGACTAAATATTCAATCCCTGGCTACATAGAAACAAGGAAGAGTGTTATCTTAATTTTTTGATGATGTCTAGATATACATGTAAAAAAATCTTATGTAATGGGATGGAGGGAGTGCTGTACTACATCATTTTGCAATTGTTGTTTAGCTTCTAATATTAACTTGGCGCTTTTAGGTACATATGTCATTGCCAAAGATCCACAGTTTGACCCTTTCTGCATATGGGGCAATGAGAGATTCATGAACCAGCATCAAGTGAGGAAACTGATAAAGATTGTTATTAAAATGGGTCAAAAGATGTCAATCGAACCATTTGTTTTACACTTTATGCAAGACAACAATGAACTGCAGGATGGTAAGTAAGAACCATATAGCCTTCTTTTTACTGCCCGTAATGAGTTGTGTTAGATGACAATGTCTAAATCTTTTTTCCTTTGTAGTGGATCTTGAAGCAGTTTACTCAAGATTACCTCTCAACTACATGATTGGCGGCCAGCCATCACAAGGGGTTGGACTAGAGTCGTGTGTGCCTTCTGCATCCAGGAGAGCATAATAGGGCCACTCTACTTCACCTTGTTCAAACCAAAATGTCTGTCGCCTCTTTCTTTACCATCTGTAATAGTACAAGTATAGAATGCTGGTTCATCATTCTTTATTTGGTGCTTATGTAATTTTTAAACATATGCACCTATGAATCGAATAATGCATTGGTTGTTTGAACCTGATGGATATGAATAAAGCTATAGCCTACTTTCAAGTTCAAATTAGGTACAATTTTAAATAGCAGCAATTAAATTAGGGAAAAATTGTGGCATGCAGGTCATTACGGCACACATGATCAATAAAGCACAGTGTGTATGATATACATCATAATCCAACACAGTTCACGGAGAGGAAACGTGTGTAACAATGCACACAGTTGCCATTTGCAAAGCGTGTGTGATGTCAGACACTATCACATACGGTGCGGGAAAAATAAATGTGTGTGATTGTCTACCTATCATACACGGTTTATAATCATGAACTGTCTGTGATGTGCCAGGCATTGTAAATGTAGAGCCAGTTTGGTACGTGCCTGGAAAACTCCCGTGCCTGGAATCTGCCTTATTTTAGGTAAAACCACAAAACTCCGACTGCGATGGCAATGCGTGCACAAACGAGTAGCAAGGATGAAGCATTTGGGATATTCGAGATATCGAAAACAGTTATATAGGGACAACTGTATGCATCAAGGCTCCCTATCCCTCATGGTTTCTGGGTCGTGTGGTAAGGACCCCCCTATCACCCACACTCACTTGGCTATGGTTCCAAATGCCATCGCAGAAAGGGGTTAAAAACCGTTTATATAGCACCTCGCTATACCAGTGGGTGGCTGCCCCCATGCGCCTCCCCCTCTACATATAGTCTAGGGGCAGGGGAGGGCTTCCAAAACCCTCCTAGGGTCGGCCACATGGGAGAAATCCCTTTAAACTTGGAGATAACATCTTATCTCTAGATTCAACCCTTTAAATTTAGAGATAAGACCTTATCTCTAGATTTATACAACATGTGCCTTGGGGAATGTTGCGGGCAGCCCATGTGGGTTGTAGCCCCACACCTTGGTCCATGTGGGCCCTTCCCGGGTCATTGGGCCCCATGGTGGATGATACATCTCCAACGTATCTATAATTTTTTATTTTCCATGCTATTATTTTATCGATCTTGAATCTTTTATATGCATTAATATGCTATTTTATATCATTTTTTGGGACTAACCTATTAACCTAGTGCTCAGTGGCAGTTGCTGTTTTTTCCTTGTTTTTGTCTTTTACAGAAAATCAATACCACACAGAGTCCAAACGGAACAAAACTTTTTGAGGATTTTTCTTGGACTAGAAGACAACGATGAATCTTCGGGAGGAGTCCATCAGAGCGACCGGTGAGCCACAAGCTCACCGGGAGTGCCCTAGGGGGGGGGCTATGAGCTTATGGCCTCCAGTAGCCTCTCTAACCCTAATTCTAGCTCCATAAATACCCAAATATTCCCCGTATACCGGAGGTCACACCAAAAATACTTTTCGAGCGCCGCAAGGTTTTGTTCTCATGAGATCCCATCTTCGGGCCTTTCAAGGCACTCTACCATAGGGGGATTCAATCATGGAGGGCCTCTACACCAACCTTGTTGCCCTTCCGATGATGTGTGAGTAGTTTACCACAGACCTACGGGTCCATAGCTAGTATCTAGATGGCTTCTTCTCTCTCTTTGATCTTCAATACAATGTTCTCCTTGATGTTCTTGGAGTTCCATTTGATGTAATCTTCTTTTGCGGTGCATTTGTTGAGATCTGATGAATTGTGGATTTATGATTAGATTATCTATGAATATTATTTGAGTCTTCTCTGAGCTCTTTTATGCATGATTAAGATAGCTTTTATTTCTCTCTGATCTATTGATTCGTTTTGGCCAACTAGATTGAACTTTCTTGCAATGGGAGAGGTCCTTTGTGATGGGTTCAATCTTGCGGTGTCCTCACCTAGTGACAGTAGGGGCAGCGAGGCACGTATTTGTATTGTTGCCATTAAGGATAAAATATGGTTTTTTTCCATACTGTTTGGATCTATCCCTCTACATCATGTCATCTTGCCTAAGACGTTAATCCGTTCTTGTTAACATAATACACTAGATGCATGCTGGATAGCGGTCATGTGTGGAATAATAGTAGTAGATTTAGGTAGGAGTCGGTCTACTTGTCATGAACGTGATGCCTATATTCATGATCATTGCCTTAGATATTGTCATAACTATGCGCTTTCCTATCAATAGCTCAACAGTAATTTGTTTACCCATCATATCTTTCTTTTCAAGAGAGAAGCCTCTAGTGAAATCTTTGGCCCCCGGATCTATTTTATCATATTATTTTCAGATCTATAAAACCAAAAACCCAAAAATAACTTGTTGCAATTTATTTATCTTTACTTTATTTTACACTTATATTTATCTTTTATATCAATATCTATCAGATCTCACCCTTGCTAGTGACCGTGAAGGGATTGACAACCCCTTCTTCACATTATGTGCAAGTGTTTGTTAGTTTGTGTAGGTGCATCTATTGGGGACTTGTGTATTCCTCCCACTGGATTGATACCTTGGTTCTTAACCAAGGGAAATAGTTATCTCTAATGTGCCGCATCACCCTTTCCTCTTCAAGGGAAAATCAACGCACGCTCAAGAAGTAGCAGGAAGAATTTTTGGCGCCAGTGCCGGGGAGGATCTACATCAAGCCTACCAAGTACCTATCATATTCTCTCATCTCTTTCACTTACATTATTTGACATTTTCCTCTCGCTTCCCTCTCCCCCACTTGTAAAACAATTTCAGAAAAACACAAAAATATTTGCCTTTTTATTTGCCTTCTTTCCATCCATCTTTTCATTTGATTTTTGATTGCTTGTGTGCTAGATTGCTTACTTTTCATGATGTCTCAACCTAAAGGACATGATCTTTACCATAGAATGTTAGAGGAGATTGAAAATAATGCAAAAACTTTCATGTCTTTGCAATTTGAGCATAATAGTTTCTTTAGGAATGAGCTTAAAGAACAAAATAATATGATTGAGTATATCAGTAAAGAGCTTGATGACTTTACTAAGGAAGTCTTTGGTCTTAAATCTCAACTTGCTCATATTGCAAATTTAGTAGGCCAAATTTCTGATAAACAAACCACGTTAATAAATAAGATGCCTGCTAAACCTTAATCTTTGAATCAGGATGAAGATCTTAAAGTGATTGGTGTGACTCCTACTGAATCTTTGATTTCTAATATAAAACTTGATATACAAGGGAGTGGAGATGAGTCAACTTTAGCTAGACGGCGTCCCAATAATTTGGAGGGTGAAGATCTTAATGAAAAATTTGATAAAAGTGGGACTGGCGAGGTCAAAACATTAATTAGTGATGTACCCACTCTTTTGGGTTTCAAGGAATTTAATTATGATAATTTTTCTTTGATTGATTGTATTTCCTTGTTGCAATACATGCTTAATTCAGCTCATGCTTATAATCAAAACAAGGCTTTTTAATAAACATATTGTTGATGCTATGAAAAAATCTTTTGAAGAAAAACTTGAGTTGGAAGTTTCAATTCCTAGAAAGCTTTGTGATCAATGGGAACCTACTATTAAAATTAAGATTAAAGATTATGAGTGCAATGCTTTGTGTGATTTGGGTGCTAGCGTTTCAACTATTCCAAAAACTCTATGTAATGTGCTAGGTTCCCATAAACTTAATGATTGTTCCTCAAATTTGCACTTAGCGGATTGCATTATTAAGAAACCTATGGGAAGAATTAATGATGTTCTTATTGTTGCAAATAGGAATTATGTCCTTGTATATTTTATTGTGCTTGATATAGATTGCAATCCTACATGCCCGATTATTCTTGGTTGACCTTTCCTTACAACGATTGGTGCAAGTATTGATATGAAAGAAGGAAACATTATATTTCAATTTTCATTAAGGAAGGGCATGGAAAACTTTCCAAGAAAGAAAAATAGGTTAACATATGAATCTATTATGAGGACTACTTATGGATTAAATACCAAAGAAGACAATACCTAGATCTATGTGATATGCCCAACTAGGGGCGTTAAACAATAGCGCTTGTTGGGAGGCAACCCAATTTTACTTTGTGTTTTGTGTTTTTGCTTATGTTCTTGAATATATATATGCAATATTACTTCTGTAATATTTGTGTTTTAATTAGTGTTTGTGCCAAGTAAGACCTTTGGGATGGTTTCGAAGATTGTTGATTTGATTTTGCTGAAAAACGGGAATTTTTGCGCCCAGTAGCTGAATTTTTATAGACACAGAAATGACGAACATTATGAATTTTTTACACAAGGTTGATATAAAAAATTCCATGTTGTCCTAATTTTTCAGAATTTTTGGAGTTACAACAATTTTGCTAAGGTCCAGATTACTACAGACTGTTCTGTTTTTGACAGATTCTGTTTTTGTTGTGTTGTTTGCTTATGTTGATGAATCTATGGGTAGTATTGGGTGGGAGGTAGAATACAATAGATATAACACCAATATTAAATTGGAATGAGTTTACAACAATACATAAAAGTGGTTATTTGCTTTGTTTCACTAACAAATCTCACTAGTTTTTTGTTGAGTTTTGTGTTTTGATGTTTTCAAGTTTTGAGTAAAATTTTGATGGATTATGGGATAAGGAGTGGCAAGATCCTAATATTGGGGATGCCCAAGGCACCCCCAAGGAAACATTCAAGAACAACCAAGCATCTAAGGTTGGGGATGCCCAAGGCACCCCCAAGGAAACATTCAAGAACAACCAAGCATCTAAGCTTGGGGATGCCCCGGATGGCATCCCCTCTTTTGTCTTCAATCCATCGGTAAAATTACTTGAGGCTATATTTTTATTCACCACATGATATGTGTTTTGCTTGGAGCATCTTGCATTATATGAGTATTTGCTTTTTAGTTTTCCACAGTCATCCTTTCTATACACATCTTTTGAGAGGTACACACATTAATCGTGAATTTATTAGAATACTTTATGTGCTTCACTTATATCTTTTGAGCTAGGTAGTTGCTCTAGTGCTTCACTTATATCTCTTTAGAGGACGGCTGTGCTTTTATTTTGAAGAAATTGATGAACTATCATGCTTCACTTATATTATTTTGAGAGTCTTAAAAATAGTATGGCAATTTGCTTAGGTTATGAATTTGGTCCTAATATGATGGGTATTCAAGAGGGATATTATAAAAAAATTCATGAAGCTCACTAAATATATGAGAAGTTTGATTCCTTGCAATTGTTTTGAGATATAAAGATGTTGATACTAGAGTCATGCTAGTCGGTAATTGTTGGTTATTAGAAATACTTGTGTTAAGGTTTGTGATTCCCGAAGCATGCACGTATGGCCTTTTGTTATGCTATGAAGTTAGAGCATGATTTATTATTGATTATCTTCCTTATGAGTGGCGGTCAGGGACGAGCAATGGTCTTTTCCTAATAATCTACCCCCCTAGGAGCATGCGTGTTAGTACTTTGTTTTGAGGGATAATAAATGTTTGTAATAAGTATGTTAGTTCTTTATCACTAATGTTGAGTCAATGGATTATACGCACTCTCTCCCTTCCACCTTTGCTAGCCACTCTAGTATCGTGCAACTTTCACTGGTGCATTAAACCACCTTATACCTTCCTCAAAACAGCTACCATACCTACCTATTATGGCATCTCCATAGCCATTCAGAGATATATTGCCATGCAATTTCCACTTTCCCGTTTATTATGACACATACCATCGTTGTCATATTGCTTTGCATGATCATATAGTTGACATAGTATTTGTGGCTTGGCCACCATTCATATTTTTCATGCATGTCATGCTAGATCATTGCACATCCCGGTACACCGCTGGAGGCATTCATATAGAGTCATATCCTTGTTCTGGTATTGAGTTGTAATTCTTGAGTTGTAAGTAAATGAAAGTGACTTACAAATAGAAAGAGGCCAAAGAGCCCAAAATATATATAAAAAAGAAAAGGCCAAAGAGCCCAAAAATTTTAAAAAGGAGAAAAAGAATGAAAACATTGAGAGAAAAAGAGAGAGGGGACAATGTTACTATCCTTTTTCCACACTTGTTCTTCAAAATAGCAACATGTTCTTCATGACAGAGAGTCTCCTATGTTGTCACTTTCATATATTACTAGCGGGAATTTTTCATTATAGAACCTGGCTTGTATATTCCAATGATTGGCTTCCTAAAAATTGCCCTAGGTCTTCGTGAGCAAGCAAGTTGGATGCACACCCACTTAGTTTTCTGTTGAACTTTCATACACTTACAACTCTAGTGCATCCGTTGCATGGAAATCCCTACTTACTTGCATCGATATCAACTGATGGTCATCTCCATAGCCTATTAATTTGCCTCGTTGGTGTGAGAGTTTCTTTCTCCTCTAGTCTAATACCACCTTCTATTCCACCCATAGTGTTATATCAATGGCTCACGCTCATGTATTACGTGAAAGTTGAAAAATCTTTAGAACGTTAAAAGTATGAAACAATTGCTTGGCTAGCCATTACGGATGTGCATGATAAATACTTTGTGTGATGAAGATAGAGCATGACAAGACTATATGGTTTTGTAGGGATAACTCTCTTTAGCCACGATATTTTCAAAAGCCATTATTGCTTTATTAGTATGCTCATTGTTTTTATGTCAATATTAAGCTTTTGTTTTGAATCTTATGGATCTGAATATTCATACCACATTAAGAAAGATTACTTGATAAACGTGTTAGGTAGCATTCCACATCAATAATTCTGTTTTTATCATTTACCTACTCGAGAACGAGCAGGAATTATGCTTGGGGATGCTTGATACGTCTCCAATGTATCCATATTTTTTGATTGTTTCATGCTATTATATTATTAACCTTGGATGTTATATATGCATTGATATGATATTTTATATCATTTTTGGGACTAACCTATTAACCTAGTGCCCAGTGCGACTTGCTGTTTTTCCTTGTTTTTGTCTTCTACAGAAAATCAGTACCAAATAGAGTCCAGACGAAATGAAACTTTTTGAGGATTTTTCTTGGAACAGAAGACAACCACGAAGATTCAGGAGGAGGCCAGAAGAGCCACGGGTGAGCCACAAGCTCATAGGCGTGCCCTAGGCGGGCACCCTATGAGCTTGTGGGGCCCCTGTAGCCCCTCTATCCTAATTCCAGCTCCATAAATGCCCAAATATTCCACGTATACCATAGGGCACAAAAAAATACTTTTCTGCCACCTCAAGCTTCTGTTCTCGTGAGATCCTATCTTGGGGCCTTTCTTGGCACTCTGCCGGAGGGGGATTCGATCATGGAGGTCCTTTACACCAACCTTGTTGCCCTTCCGATGATGTGTGAGTAGTTTACCGCAGAGCTACGGGTCCAGAGCTAGTAGCTAGATGGCTTGTTCTCCCTCTTTGATCTTCAATAAAATGTTCTCCTGGATGTTCTTGGAATTCTATTCGATATAATCTTCTTTTGCGGTGCATTTGTTGAGATCCGATGAATTGCGGATTTATGTACTCTGAACTCTTTTATGCATGATTAAGATAGTTTTGTATTTCTCTCTGATCTATATATTTGGCTTGTCCAACTAGATTGATCTTTCTAGCAACTGGAGACTTGCTTTGTGATGGGTTCAATCTTGTGGTCTCCTCACTTAGTGACAGTAGGGGTAGCAAGGCATGTAATTGTATTGTTGCCATTAAGGATAAAAAGATGGGTTTTTTACCATATTGGTTTTATCTATCCCTCTACATCATTTCATCTTGCCTAAGGCTTTAGTCCATTCTTGTTAACTTAATACACTAGATGCATGCTGGATCGCGGTCGATGTGTGGAGTAATAGTAGTAGATGCATGTAGGATTCAGTCTACTTGTCACGACGTGATGCCTATATTCATGATCATTGCCTTGGATATCGTCATAACCATCCGCTTTTCTATCGATTGATCAACAGTAATTTGTTTACCCGACATATGTTTCTTTCAAGAGAGAAGTGTCGGTGTCAAAACCGGCGGATCTCGGGTAGGGGGTCCCGATCTATCCGTCTTAGCCTGATGGTAACAGGAGGCAAGGGACACAATGTTTACCCAGGTTCAGGCCCTCTCGGTGGAGGTAAAACCCTACTTCCTGCTTGATTGATATTGATGATATGAGTAGTACAAGAGTTGATCTACCACGAGACCGTAGAGGCTAAACCATAGAAGCTAGCCTATGATGGTTATGATTGTGATCATCCTTCTAAGGACCAACCTCTCCAGTTTATATAGACACCGGAGAGGGCTAGGTTTTACATGGAGTCGGTTACAAGGAAGGAAATATAATATCCAGATCGCCAAGCTTGTCTTCCACGCAAAGGAGAGTCCCATCTAGACACGGGACGGAGTCTTGAGTCTTGTATATTCACGCTCCAACAGTCCGGACAAAGCATATAGTCCGATTGTCTGGATACCCCCTAATCCAGGACTCCCTCAGTAGCCCTTGAACTAGGCTTCAATGACGATGAGTCTGGCGCGTAGTCTTGTCTTCGGCATTGCAAGGCGGGTTCCATCTCCGAATACTCCAAAGTAACTATCTAACACTTGAACCATGTCCGGATCTGCAAGATGATCTTCACATACCATCGTAGGGGGCACAACATAAATCTGATCTGTTGAAATTTTTTTAGACAACGTGACATGTCGCCATGGTCAGGTCGTTTTCCCACAACCAGCCTCAGCGCATATCGCGAGGCGGTTTCCTTTGCACGTTTTGCCGTAGCAGAGATCGTGTCCCCTTATTGCAGGATTCTCATCAATACGGGTATGGGTAATCCAACCGCACCGCTAATTGCGGCGAGTGGAGAACGAGCGGGTTCCACCAGGCAAGTGGGGAGGAGCAAAAGCTTTTACTGTCTCTATAAAGAGTTAAGTTTCTTCCTCTTTACCCACGCCTTCTCCTTCCGCTAATACATCCCCCTCTGTTCGAGCCCTAGCGCCCAAATACTCATCTTCTCCATCGAAGAGAGATTTTCCAAAGATGTCCGGATCTGGAGTAGGAGGCAAATGGATGGACTCTACCGTCCAGGAGAAGGATATCAAGAGGCTCCGAGAGGCCGGGTACCTGGCCAAGAAGATCGGCCACCGTCTCGCACCGGCGGGATAGATCGTCCCTACTTCGGAGCCCCACGAGAGAGTCGTGTTTCTTCCTCATTTTGTCCGCGGGCTCGGGTTTCCCCTTCACCCATTTGTTTGCGGAGTCATGTATTATTACGGGACTGATTTTCATGATCTTTCCCCCAATTCTTTCCCTAACATCTTGACGTTCATCGTCGTGTGTGAGGCTTTTCTCCGGATTTCTCCTCACTTCGGCCTATGGCTGAAGATTTTCAATGTGAAGCCCAAGGTGGTGAGTGGCAAGCATGCCGAGTGCGGCGGCTCCATGGTAAGCAAGATGCCCAACGTTGTATGGCCGATGGGCGCCTTCAATGACTCTGTCAAGGAGTGGCAGCAGCAGTGGTTCTATATCACCGAACCGCGCGGCAAAAAGTGGGCTGCGGCTCCCGAGTTTAGGTCCGGAGCCCCGCTGCGGCTCATGTCCTGGCCCGAGAAGGGCCTGAGCTGGTCGTCATCCGATGAGCTGTCACTGCTCCAGACGCGCGTCCAGAGTGTCGTCGACAAGGACGTCAAACTTGTCGACGTAGTCCAGGTGATGTTAGTTCGCCTGGTTCTCCCCTGCCAGCGTGGAACCTGCAATTTGTTTGAATACGACCCAACCGAGCACTAGACTCTTCGGGAGCTCTACGGTTCCTCCCACAAGGATATCTGGAAGGTGCTTTTCAAGTCCGGCAAATCATGGCCGGGCTCCGACGAAGACCGTGGGTATCAATTATCCCACTCTGCAAGTCCGGTAAGTTGTTGTTGTGCTTTGTCCATCCGTGTTTTAGCTGGCACGTCCTGAGGGAAGCGCTTTCATCATGTCCTACAATAATCCTAGGGATGGACGAAGAAGGTGGAGCGGATACACTGTCTTGCCCCACTGCCGGAGGAGCCGGCCGGACCTCTTCTGATGAAGATGCTGGTCCGAGCGCCCTACGACGCGCCGAAGAAAGAGGCTCCTAAGAAGGCCAAGAAGACCCGGAGCGGCCTCCATCACCGTGATGTTTCGGACACAAAATCCAAAGACTCCAGCGACCACCCCTCCTCCGAAGACGAAGAGGGGGAGGAATAAGATGAGTCCCCCGCAGGGGGGAAGAAGAAGAGGGTGGCCTCCTCATCCCCGGAGGCCGAATCGCCAAAGAGGGGGAGAGGTTCCCTCCAAGAGGCATCCACCACGGTTGCCGATAACAGCCCGGAGTGGGATCCCAGGGCCCAGCCCCTAGAAAAGTTGTAAGTATACAAAATCCGAACACACATATGCGTCCGGGGTTGTTTGGGTATAGTAGTTTTAACTGTCACCATATTTCGTACAGCCCGGCGAGGTCTCGTGCCGGACAGTCCTCATTGGAGGATTCGCTGAGCTCAGATGCCTTGGCGAGTGAGACGCCTCCAGAGGCCCCTTCCCCAAAGTCCAGGCGCGACGCTTGGGTGTTGTCCCAATGGGACCCGGACCAGGGGGCATATCTCTGGAGACGGACACGCGGGAGCGATGGCCCCCAGGCATGTCGTCGGCGGGGGCGATCTCGGGTTCGGACCACAGCCGGACATGGTCCTGGAGACCTTTAAGGCTCCAGGATCGGGCGAGCAGCCACCTTTGACAGGGGGAGGCTTGCTTACTCCGCCAGCATCCTCTGTCCAAGCAGAGCTGCTGGGCGGTCTATCGATAGTGTTAAGGAGCGCGTCTATCGTCGATGAACATCGGACCCTCATGGGTGCGGTGATTGAAAATATTCAGTTCGCCGAGAGGGGGCTGAATGAGTCCTGCCTCGGCCTTATAAAGGCCGTTGAGGTATATTTTTGCAAACCTTTTGGAGATTGTCACAGTATGAGTAGTAGCCCCTGATGCACTATCCGGCGAAAGAGAGAGAAAAAGCCAGACAGGGGATCAAATCGTCCGCTTTTGCAGGAGCCTTTGTTAATGACGTAGATCCCTTTGTTTGAAAACATGCGTCTGCAGAGAAGACCGCCGCCCATAATGCGGAGGTGTCCGGTCTAAAGCAGAGTCTGGAACGGGCCAAAGAGCAACTTGGTCGTGTGAAGAAGCAATTGGAGGACAAGCAAGGTATGTTGAAACTTTGTCTTGAATTCGGCACGAATGAGTAATTGTGCCTGATGAGAAGTATTTGTATTGTATGCTCTAGCAGCGAGTGCCAAATTTGAGGCACTGAAGAAGGTTGTAGCCGATGCCAACAAGAAGACTGCCGCCGACCAGGCGCTTCGTGAGAAACACGAGGCCAGGGTCATCGAAGCTGAGCGAGAGCTCCAGGAAGCTGTGAAGAAAAGTGATGCCTTGGAGCAGAGTTTGGCCAAAAAAGAATCCGAACTCGCTCAAGCTCTCCAAACCACGGAGGATGCTCGGGCAGAAGCCCACGGTGCTCTGAAGGATATTCAGGAGGCACGGAAGGTTGCGGCTGGTAAGGCCTTTTGTATTTAGGGACATTTTTTCATAGTAATGTGGCTCTAAGCCACAAGCTGAATTCTTGTATCTCTAGGTGTGTTTGCAGACCTGCCACGCAGCATATCAGATGCTTCCCAGTTCAACCATACTAAGGAGAAGAAGTCTGCGGAGAGGGATTTCTGGTCGCAGTATTTGGCGCCGAATTATCCGGTGCCCTTTATCGATCAGCTGAAGCAGCTGGTCGAACTACACCAGGCGGGCGAACTAGCCATGAAGTACTTGGTTATCTGGCTATGGCCCGCAGAGCCAATTCCAAGCAGTTACTTCGGACTCGTGAAGCAGATTGTTGGTGCTTGTCCTCGGCTCGATGTCATCAAGCGATCAGTTTGCATAGAGGGTGCGCGCATGGCGTTTGCCCGTGCGAAGGTGCACTGGGGGAAGCTTGATGCTGAGAAATTGATGACTGAAGGGCCACCACAGGGTAAGGAGCATCACAAGCCTGAGTTATACTATGAGGGTGTCTTGAAAGGGGCCCACCTTGTGGTGGACAAGTGTGCTAAAGACACTATATTTACCCGAAGGCCATCATGCCGTTGTAATGTGGGAAAATGACACTTTTATTATTTATTCCCTGTTTATGTGAACGCTTGTTCTTCCTATGCGGCCGTTTAGTGTACATAAAACCTGAGAGTTGGCCAGTCGTCGGCTTCTGCCCCACGTAAGAAGTACGGGGGTGTTCGGGACATATCTAAACACTCTTTATCCCATTGTTGGGTCCTTTTGAGGAGGTGTTCCTTGCTACGAACCCGGCAATCAGACTATAGGGCTTTACAACTCTCACTTAGCCATAGGAGTTCGAGTATGGTCGGCGCAGCCCTGGTGTTCGGAAGGCTGAACTGGGGGCTCTATCGGCATCTGATCGGAAGCCCGATCCTTGGCATTTTGCATTTATAATGGCATTGTGCGAAATAAATCTTTAAGGATTTTACAACCTCTCGAACAGCTGACCAGCTCTCGCCGTATCATGACAGTCAGTTTTCGGCTTTCTCTACTGAGGTGCTCGTCCGGAAGAACTGGGACACAATCGCAGTAGTGCTCCCAGCGCTACCTTAGCCGATAGAGCGGAACGTAAGGTACCAAAACATGGGAGCCGGGCAAACCCAACTAATGGCCAAAGACATGATTCGGAGGTGATGCATATAGTGCTATAAGTTCAGGGTGCCGAGCGACCGGGAGGGTGGGTGGACTTTGTCGTATTAGGAGTATTCTGAAGCCCCTGGCATAGTGGGGCCTAATACGACGTACGAGTGTCGTTGAGGGAGAAAAGTGGCGTCTAATGAAGAATGACAACCGGTAAGTTTTATTTAAATCTACGCACTGTAGTAGGATGATATGTCTATGCATATGAGTATGATTTATGATTATGAAAAGAGGTGTTTTTGGCGGAACCTGTCATGGCCGGACTGGAGGAGGCCGTGAGTGGATCTGAAGTGAATCCAGACTGCCTTCTTTGGGGGGGTTCGCTTGTGTGTTCCTGCCCTTGTATGTCCGGGCTGATTCCACGTCGCCAATCCTGTTCTGGGCAAAGTTAGTTTGTAAAGGCAAATACTTGAGGGCAGCTGAACATTCTCTTATGGTTGGACCGAGGGTGCCTGATCGGAGCCTGGTTAACCCAGCCATTATTCCGTAAAATAGCGCGGACTCCTCAGTTGGTTTCCGGATAGTTGGCAGGCACGACTCGCTACTCTGGCAGCGGTATGATTTCCGCTCTAAGGGTGGGGTTCGGCCTTGCCCATAGATGTGACTATATCACACGGGGCTGGCCTAATGGTTTACCACATGGAATCTAGTCAATGTGGTTCGTCCTGTTAACATATGGTAATTACTATATGAGGGGAAAGTGCCGAAGACTTATTCTTTGGCGTGGTTGTTTGGTGATCCGAAGACAACCGTTAGAGTGGTGGGCCAATAAAACTTGGCCTTTGCACCTGGCGTCTTTTAGAAGATGCTATTTGTGGTTTCATACCCGCGGGGGCTTTATGTGAGATGGAGCCCCCAGACTACTGGGTCTAGAGGTAGTGCAATTAAATTGCTGTGGTTGATATTGTCCGGACGGTCGATGTGATCGGGGAAGATCAGCTGTACTTTTATGCTATGGAGGATCTTCTATTGACTTCTCTATGTCTGATTGGTCTTTCGTTGTTGGTAACCTCCCTTTATTGTTTCCGGCGTACGACCGGCTGCTTTGTTTTGAGGATCTGGCATTCTCTATTGGTATGTTTGGCCGTCCTTCTAAGAGTACCATGAATTTCACATGGTTGATCGAGTACGCTGCTCGGGCCGGATAGGCTTGAGCTATTCTTTTTCCGCTGACCGGACTGGGGACCGCTGAATTCGGCACCAACTTCCCTGAATTGACATTTATGATGATTGCGCCGAGGCTTGAGGATGCCACCTCGTGTTTCCTTCGTATTGTCATGGACCGTTGTGGTGTGTTGACGTCAGGGTGTGTTCCTTGGGTTCTCCTGCTTAGGTTGAGGTAGCAAATTATGCCGTGTGTGCCCTTTTTCGGGGCGGTCGAGTCCGTATTCTTCAGTGGCCAGGACCTTGGTCCATCTATCCACGAGCAAATCTTGGTTAGCTTTAAGCTGTTGTTGCTTCCTTTGCAGGCTCCTCGCCGTGGCCATGAGCCGTCGCTTGAAGCGAATGTAAGTGCATCTAGTGCCCCTTAGTGATTTTGGTGTATTGAATACTTATAGGTTAAGGGACTAATGCGTTTGTGAGTGTACACAGGTCTATAAGTCTATGAGAAGTTTGATATTTACAGAGAAAGCCGACCCCTAAAAATGAAGTTCTTCAACTGAAGACTTTGAAAGTGAAGAAATTGGTGTGACCTTGAAGACTTGGTATTCATTTGTGGAACATGAAGCGTGAAGACTTTTGTTTTCGTAGTTTCATTTTCTCTTTCTTGAGTCATAGGAAACACCATACTGTTAAAGGGGGTCGAGGAAATACTAAGGAAAAATTTCCATGTGATGCTCAACTCAAAATCCTACACCTACCAATCCCTTCGAGTGAAGCCTTTGGAAATCTCATATAGTTCAGTCACTTTCTTCAGTGATAGAGACGAAGTTCTTCTGGTCACTGGTGAATTTGTTCTGACTGAGGAGTTAGGAATTCGTCAGTGCGAATTACCTACACAGTGAGGAATATGATAGACCTGAGGAATTTGAGAGTCAAATTTCCAACCGTTGTTGTGTTGCGCGCCAGCTGTCCCAAAATATCTTATCCACCTAACGGTCATATCATTGAGGGGCATTTATGTCTTATCATGTCGGGCTGCTCCCTAGGCTATAAATAGCTGCCCCCTACAACCACTAGCTGGTTGGCTGCTCCGAGAGAACTTGACACTTGTCATTTGAGAGCAACCCATCCTCCGCGGACTTTGAGCGAAAATCATCGAGTGAGGAAAACCCAAAACGAAACCCCTACAAACCCAAAGTGATTGAGCATCACTGAAGAAATTGATCCTGCATGGATCCGATGCTTGTTACCTTTGAAGACTGTGCTTCTTCCCGACGGTTAGGCGTCAAGGTCTAGAGCATCCAAGAGGAATTGTGGATCGCCGAGTGACCAAGTCTGTGAAGGTTTGGAAGTCGCCTGAAGACTTACCACGAGTGATTGGACAAGATTTGTGTGATCTTAGTTCAAGGAGAATACGGTGAGGACTAGGTGTCCTGAGTTGCGTGCTCAGCGACTGGGTGTTCGGGACTATGTGTCCTCGAGTTTAAATACTCAGCCGCTCCAACCAGATGTACAACTGAGACAGCAGTTGGAACTGGTCTACCAAATCATTGTCTTCATCAACCTACTGGTTCTATATCCTCAACCCTTTCATTTCTCATTACTGTGTTGAGTGTTTGTTCATATCTGTGTTTGAAGACTTTGACTGAAGACTTTCTCAATTTCCTCAGTTCAATTTCTTCAGTCTGTTTGTCTTCATCTTGTGTTATCCTGTGATTACGCTTTCTGTACTCTGTGCTAGTCTTCATTTCATCATGATGACCATGCTTGTATTCTGTTAAGCTTACTTCTGAGTACTTATTCCGCTGCTAATAGTTCTTCGCTAAGGAATTTCCTCACCGGCAAATTCCTCAGTGAAGAATTCATAAAAATCGCCTATTCACCCCCCCTCTAGTCGACATAACGCACTTTCAATTGGTATCAGAGCAAGGTACTCCCTTGTTCTGTGTGATTTTGGTTTAAGCGCCTGGAGTTTTAGTTATGTCGACCGCAGGTATGAAGAAAGTGACATGCCCTATCTTTGATGGTCATGATTATCCCAAGTGGAAGGCCATGATGAGGAAGCGCCTCATGGCAAGGGATAGTGAGCTGTGGACAGTCACTGAGATTGGTCTTACTGATCTATGCAAGTCGGCGAACGCAGATGATATTCGCAAATACACTCGATTTGACTTCATGGCAAAGGATATCATCTGTTCCTCCCGATCCAGAGATCAATTCAGGCACATTATGCATCTTTGCAATGCAAAGCTTATCTGGGACCGAATCTCCGACGTTTATGAAGGTCATCGAACCCGTCACGATCCTTGGTTTGAGGACTTCAAGGAATCTCTCAAAACAATGACTTTCGAACCAGAATCATCATCTTCTGCATCATGTCTCATGGCAAAGGGTGTCGAGGTAACCGAATGTTCCTCATCTGAATTTAGTGACTGCGAATCTGATGATGATGAATCTGATGATGATATTGAACCTAGCTATACCAAACTTGTTTGCATTGCCACCAAGCAACAACATGCCTTGGAAAAGGTTCAAAACATGCTAGACAAAAGTGATGATATGTTGGGTGAAGAAATGGATCGCACTAAAGCCCTGACTGAAAATCTTCAGAGACTTCAGTCTAGGTTTGATAACCTTCAAAGTCATCATAACACTCTCTTATCTGATCATGAGAAACTTTCTTATGAATTTCTTCAAAGAAAGCAAGATCTTGAGAAGCTAAGAGTGAGTTATGAAGATCTTCAGAAGGAGCGCGATTCATTACTTGCTCAACAAATCAGCACTTCTCAGGAAGAATTTGTTCCTCCATGCTTAAAGTGCATTGAACGTGAATCTACTAATTCTTCACCTGAATGTTCAAATGCTTCAACTGTTACAAATTCTTCACCTGCCTCTGTTATCACTAATTCCTCGTCTGAGGACATTGCTAGTATCACTGACGATGCAGGGCTGAAGGAATTGTACATGACAGGCATGTACAAAAGCCTCAAAGGGCATCAGATTCTTTGTGATGTGCTCAAAAAGAAGATTCTAAACAGAAACCCTAGGAAAGAGGGTATTGCCTTTGAGAGGAAACTTAATGCTGATGGAACATATTGGAAGCCTGAGCAGTACCCCAAAACCTCATGGGTTGCTGCAAAGGGACCTCCAGTTGATCCATCCAAGTTATCTGGCTTTACATGTGAATCTCCTCATTCTTCTGATGAGTCATTTGACTCCAACTATAAACTGTTCAAAAATCAGAATGGTGAAGTATTTGCTAGATATGTTGGGACTAACTGCAGGAACGGTTCCCTTATGAAGAAAATCTGGGCTCCCAAAAGTTATGTTGAAAGTCTTCAGGTGAATGTCCTCATGAAACCACCTGTGAAGAATAGGAACCCCAGAACAAACTCTTCATATGGACCTAATTCTTCATATGGATCCAAGTCCTCATATGGACCAAATTCCTCACGTGGATCAAATTCCTCAAATGGATCAAAGTCCTCATATGATTATCATCGTGCTAACAACTCTGTTTCGCAGGGTAGAGCTAAGGTCTACGAATATGCACATTATTCTTCAAATCATTATGTTCATAAGTCCTCGAAGAATTTCTCTGCTTATTCATATGCTTACCCTAACCCCTCTTATGTGAAACGAAATGGTTTGGCTTCTATGCCACCATTATCGTATGGTGCTCGCAGAGTGATGAACTCTTTGCCACCCCTTCAGATGTGGGTGGTGAAGAAAAAGAACTAATCTCTTATGCAGGGTCAGGTCTCCAGACGTGCCTTAACGTCTGAAGAATTTGCTAGGGACCTGACAAAATTGCCTGAAAGGACGCAGGTGAATCATGATGAAATAAACTTTCACACGTCCTCCTACTGCTATATCTGTTTACTGCTTGATGAAATTCATCTGATGAACTTGATATCATATTCTTCATTGATGAAGCATATGAGATTGTAAGTTACACTAATTCATCTGCAGGATGATCAACCCAAAACCACTGAATGGGTCCTCGATAGTGGATGTACAAATCACATGACTGGTGACAAGAATCTTTTGATGGATGCTCCCTTATCACCGTCACATCTGAAGCATATCATCTTTGCTGACAAAGGCAAAAGTCAGGTATTGGGTCTTGGTAGGGTTGCGATCTCTAAGGATAAACACATGGACAAAGTCATGCTTGTTGAGTCCTTAGGATACAACCTCATGTCAGTCTCAATGCTTTGTGATCTTGATATGGTTATTCTCTTTGGCAAGTATCGCTGTGTTGTGATTATGGAAGCTGACAATTCCAAAGTCTTCGAAGGCTTTAGGAGAGGAGATTTGTATATTGTTGATTTCTCTACAGGACCACAACCAGCCGTGTGTCTACTTGTAAAAGCTTCAGAAGGCTGGCTATGGCATCAACGACTTGGTCACGCAGGCATGAGGAATTTGCACACGCTTGCGAAGAAGAAGCATGTCATTGGCATTGAGAATGTCAAATTCCTCAAGGATCACTTATGCGGAGCCTGTGAAGCTGGAAAAATGACCAAGGCCAAGCATCCAGCGAAAACTATCATGACCACAACTCGTCCATTCGAATTGCTTCACATGGACCTCTTCGGACCTAATCATTACTCAGCAGTCTCTAATGCTGCATCACTATATGGTTTTGTCATTGTTGATGATTACTCTTGATATACATGGGTACACATTGTTACTTACAAACATGAAGTGCAGGAAGTCTTCAAATGATTTTCCTCGAGGGCTTCAACCAACTTTGGTGTGAGGATCAAGCACATCAGAAGTGACAATGGAACTGAGTTCAAGAATTCCGGTCTTGATGACTATATTGATGAACTTGGTATTACTCATGAGTTATCTGCTCCTGATACTCCTCAGCAAAATGGCGTCGTGGAGCGCAAGAACAGAACTCTTGTTGAGATGGCTTGCACTATGCTTGATGAATACAAAACGCCTCATCATTTTTGGATTGATACAATTGATACTGCATGCCACATCATCAACAGAGTATATCTTCACAAATTCTTCAAGAAGACGGCCTATGAACTCCTCACTGACAAGAAACCCAATGTGAGTTATTTCAAAGTCTTTGGTGCTAAATGTTGGATTAGATATCCTCACCACAATTCTAAATTTGCACCGAAAGCACATGAAGGTTTTATGCTCAGTTACGGAAAGGACTCGCACACCTACAGAGTCTTCAACATCGCTCTTCACAAGATTGTTGAAACTGTAGATGTGCGGTTCGATGAAACTAATGGCTCGCAAAGAGAGCACCTACCTTTTGTGTTAGATGAACCAGCACCTGAGGATTCTATCAAGTTCAAGGCAACTGAGGATGTCATTCCTACTGAAGAATTTGCTGAAGAATTCATTCCAGTACGCGAAGAACGTCAAGCTGATGCACCTGAAGATAATGCTAAAGACAATGGTGCTGAGGAAAATGATCAAATACCTTGACGACAACCAGCTCATCCTCACGTTGCAAAAGAAGTACAAGTTGACAAGATCATCGATGACATTGAAGCGCCAGGTCCTCTCACACACTCAAAAGCTTCACATTTATCTAACTTTTCTGGGCACTATGCTTTTGTCTCTATCACAGAGCCCACTACGGTAGATGAAGCATTTTTGGAGCCAGAGTGGATTCAGGCTATGCAAGAAGAATTACATCAGTTCGAGCTCAACAATATCTGGGAACTGGTCAAACGTCCAGATCCTCGCAAGCATAATATCATTGGCACAAAGTGGATCTACCGCAACAAGCAAGATGAAAATGGCCTTGTGGTAAGGAATAAGGCATGAAGGTTACACACAGGTTGAAGGAATTGATTTCGATGAAACTTTTGCACCTGTTGCTAGACTTGAGGCTATTCGCATATTACTTGCTTATGCTAATAATCATGATATCATCTTATATCAAATGGATGTGAAAAGTGCATTCCTCAATGGCAAGCTTGAGGAAGAAGTATATGTTGCTCAACCCCTAGGTTTTGAAGATCCAAAGAATCCTGACAAAGTCTTCAGACTTAATAAGGCCCTCTATGGCCTCAAGCAAGCCCCTCGGGCGTGGTATGATACATTGAAGGAATTCTTCGTGAAGAATGGCCTCACACCCGGTTCACTCGACCCTACTCTCTTTACTAAATCTTATGATGGTGAACTGTTTGTGTGCCAAATATATGTTGATGATATTATCTTTGGCTGTACTGACCAACGTTATAGTGATGAATTTGCCTATATAATGAGTGAAGAATATCAAATGTCTATGATGGGAGAGTTGAAATTCTTCTTAGCTCTTCAAATTCGTCAACAGCACAATGGCATATTCATATCTCAGGAGAAATACCTCGAAGATGTACTGAGGAAATTCGGCATGCAAGATTGCAAAGGCGTCAAAATTCCTATGCCCACAAAAGGCCTTCTATGCACTAATGAAAATGGTATTGACTTTGATCACAAGGTATACCGCTCCATGATTGGTTCTTTATTGTACTTGTGTGCATCTAGGCCAGATATAATGCTTAGTGTTTGCATGTGTGCCCGATTTCAAGCTGCACCAAAGGAATCACACCATAAGGCTGTGAAGCATATTCTTCGATATCTAGCTCACACACCAAAACTAGGACTATGGTACCCCAAGGGCTCTGCTTTTGATCTCATTGGATATTCTGACTCTGACTATGCTGGTGATCGTGTGGACCGCAAGTCAACTTCTGGCACTTGTCATTTCCTCGGACGGTCTTTGGTCTGTTGGTCCTCGAAGAAACAGGACTACGTATCACTGTCTACTGCAAAAGCTGAATACATTGCTGCTGGCTCTTGCTGTGCTCAACTGCTTTGGATGAAGCAAACACTCAAGGACTATGGCATCAACATGAAGAATGTGCCTCTCCTATGCAACAATGAGAGTGCCATCAAGATTGCTCACAACCCAGTTCATCACTCGAAGACAAAGCACATTCAGATTCGTCATCATTTTCTTCGTGATCATGTGTTGAAGGGCGACATCTCCATCGAGCACGTGAAGACTGAAGAACAGCTAGCTGATATCTTCACTAAGCCCTTGGATGAGAAGAGATTTAGCAAGTTGCGGTGTAAGCAAAATATCTTAGAATCTTCGAATGTTCTTTGAAAAGGACACACACATCCTAACACTTATGCAAAATTGATGACTTAGATGTGCAACACATGAAGAAACGTTTTTCTTCAATCAATGAAGAATAACACTCTAAGTGTGAAGAAATTAATGAAGAATTTGATTCTCAGAGCCCTACGACAATTGTATGCGGTGTCTGAAATCATCATTCTTATACGGTGGGTCACGCCACCACAAAAGGTTGAAAATCTTCAATTTGAGTTTTTCCTCAGTTTTGAAATTCTTCAGTTTTTCAAATTCTTCAACTTTGCAAAATCTTCACTGTTTCCTTCGTTTTTCTTCATTGGCTATATATATATATGAGTTTATGTCCTCTACAGCTTTCACTTATAGCTATTTCTTCAAGTTGCTTTTTCTGCTAAGTGAATGTGATCGGACCCTTCCCCCTCTATGCTATACTCAACCCAATCTATTCACAAATTCTTCATATGCGTTCTATTTGAAACTCGTTCAAAATCTTCACTGTGTCCTGGTCAGCTGAAGAAATTGCGAACGAAACTTTAAAACAAATCTTATCCAAATTTTCGGTTTTGCCGCTCAAACTATTCCGCATCCCGCGATGCATTATTCTATTCACCCACGATCGTACACGATCTCCACTACACAGTACGTGGGTGACACATGTCGCGTGAAGGAGAAAGGGCAGGGGCACGTTCGTCCCAAAATCTTCGGGCGAACAGTTTTTCACCGTGTCTATAAATACCCCTCTCCCCTTCCTCACTTCATTTACTCCGCTCGATCACTACTCTCTCACTCGGGATCCTCAAACCCTAGCGCCGCCGCTACTCCATCGTCGCCGGTGAGGAAGACCTTCGCTGCCTCGACCTCGTCGCCGTCGTACTCACGCCGACCGCGGAAATCTTCACTCCGCCGCCGCTGTAGCTGTCTTCCTCCGTCGAGTTAGGGCAAGGAAGATCTAACCTGATGAACTTCCCATCTATTCTTCTTAGTGCGTCGTGTTCTTCACTTCAGGTAATTAAAAGTTACTTTTATTACTCGCTTTGATTCTCAAGCTTTCCTGAAAATCTTCAAAGGTGTTTATTCTTCAAATCTTCACACATATGAACATCACTCACATCATATGATCTTGAAATGTTTCTCTAAGCAATCATTTTCTTCAAGATTCCCTAATTGTGTGGATCTTCGATCTATACAACTCTGGAACCTAAGACAAGAACGCTTAGTGAAATTCCTCAAGGTTCATCTGGTCAAATTCCTCAAAACTTGTTCTTTTCGAAAAACCTTCTCAGAACGCATATGACCTCTCCGAATTCCTCGCACCTGTACTCTATTCACAGGTACTCATGTCTGCTACTGAATCACTAGGTTCTCATCAACTTAACTCATTTGCAGCGTTCCTCGAGGAAAAACTGCATACTTCTTCAGAGAACTCAATTGTTCAAATTCCTCAACTGAAGAATATGGCAGACGGTAAGAAGCCGCAAAAAGGAGGAAAGAAACCTGAGGTTATGACTGTGTTTGAAATCCCTGAGGAAATTTATGCTGACTATTGCACACCCGATGAAGCAAAATTTGGCAAAGAAAACAAAAATCAGCGCAAGGTGCGCATTCAGAAGATTGAACGGAGATGGGCAAGGGAATGGAGGGAATACAGATATGTGACTCCAAAGTACATGAAGAAATTCACCCTCAATCCTCCATACCCAAGAGCTCCATTGGCACCTGGCCAAGTAGCTGACCCCACAAGCATCAAACGTGGTGAGGACTTTCCTGAAGAATGGGCTAAGCGCCAAGCTAAATTGGCAAGACAAGCCAAGGAGGCAGTGAAGAAATTCAATGAGGATTCTGCCACTGCTACTGCTACTGAGGCCTCGGTCAAACCGAGGAAATCCATGCCAAAGAAGCCTGCTCGTAAGACAAGTGCTTCACCAACAGCACCCTCACGGCCAAGTTCCTCAGCAGCGCCCTCACGGCAAATTCCTCACACTGCTACTGCTCCATCAAAGTCCTCAGCTCCTGTGCATCTGACTACATGTCAAAGGACTGCTGGTTTCTCGATTTTCTCTGGTGTTTCAGCAAGTTCCTCAGCTGCACCAAAGTCATCATCTGGCCCAACTCTGCTGAAGACCAAAGCAACAGCTGGATGAGGTCCTCGGCCAAGTCCAAAGAAGAAATAGGTCGCATTCCATGTGCCTTCTGATGATGAAGCTTCTGATGATGAACTTGCAGAAATCATCAGAGACAGACAGGTGAAGGCCGCTAGAGCCAAAGGCACATCTGTGCCACTGCTGTTGGATCCGAGGAAAATCCTCGAATATATTGATCTCTGGCACAAGGATCCAACCCCAATGCCTGATTTTCATCTGACCCTTGGACAAAGTCATATGTTGACCCATTTCATCACTAAATAGAAATGGAAGTTTGAAAAGGCAAGAGAGATTAAGAAAGCTCAATACAGAAAGGAGAAGCTCCTAAAGAAAAACGTTGTCAGAATGACACCTGAGGAACTTCTCCAGGCTCAATCTGAAATTCAAGCCCTCAGCAATGAGTTTGATGCCTACTATGCTGATTGGCAAGGAGCCAAAGTCAGATTCGTCAACCTGACGAAGAAATTCACCAATGTTGCTGCCCCAATGCAACATGAAATTCCTCAGGCTAGAATCTCAGCTCAGCCGACTGAAGAACATGCCAGCACCGCTGATGAAGTTCAGGCTGCTGATGAAAATGCCAGTTCTAGGGCTGATGATCCCATTCCAGCCACTGAAGAAATTGCCAGGGCATCCACTAGTGGTGCGCCTGAAGAAACTAAAGAAGTCAGGGCAACTACATCAGTTGCGCCTGAAGAAAATCAACCAGATTCCTCAGCTCCATCTGCACCTACACCAACTCCAATTCTTCCATGTGCATTCGATGTGAAGAAGACCAAGGCTGCAGAGCGAGCTGCAGTGAAGAAAAGGAAGGCATCAGCTGCGTCAAACTCTTCGGCTGCGAAGAAAATGAAGTCAACGACCAGCTCAATCGAAAATCCAATTGATGCTGTTCCGATTTCCTCCATGCCATCAAAGGACCTTGTTCCTTTTGGAGAAGACTATGAGATCCCAAGCGGATCTGATGAAGAAAATCATTCTGCTACTTCGTCAGAGCAGATTGATGAAGAAATTGAAGTGGAAGCAATCCCTTCAACCCCAATCATTTCCTCACCTATGCCTCAGTTCACAGTTGAAGAGGCCCGTGTTGAGGAACTTTTAGAAGATGTGGATATTGGAAGCACAATGCCAGTGATGAACGATGACTTTTGGGAATGTCAACATCCAAATTCTCCACTCTTCACCCCACTCCAACAGATACCTCAGTCCCCTGCACCAACTGTTCAAATGGGCTCTGAAGAAACTCATCCCACTTCATCTATCCATGAAGAAATTCCAGCCACTAGTGCTGATGAACCTGTTGCTGCTGATCCTCAGACTGCACCTGTTGAGGAACAAGAAATTCCTCAGCCTGAAGAACCTGAGCTCGCGATTCCTGAGGTGGTGATGCAACTCACTGACACCCCTCTGCCAAAGCAAAAGAAACCGTTCTCAAGCAAACAGAAGTTCAAGGCTGAAGATTTCTTTGCCGAGCACGTATTCTTCACTGATTATAATCCATATGATTCTGCTCGCGTAAGGAAGAGGCGTTTCTGGACTGCCAGCCAAGCCATTTTCTATTCCTCAGTGCTCTTCAACAAAGAGAAAGTCTTCGATCATGCACATATTCCTCATGTGGACAAGGAGTCTCTGCCCGGCTTTGAGCCAGTCCTCAGTGTTCTTCACGATGCAGGACTTCTGAATTTCTACATTGATATCTGTGACTGGAATGAAGAACTCATTCTTCAATTCTATGCAACTCTGCACATCACCGGAGGCGCTGAAGACGTGAACTCATGGGTATTAGACTGGATGTCTGAAAATACTCACTACAAGGCACCAGCAACTGAATTGCTTCGTGCTCTACCACTCAGTCCTCCACTTGATGGTGCTCGTTGTATCTACAACGAACCAGAACTTTCAAATCACTATATGCAAGTGCTGATGAAGCCTTTGAAGCCAAGGCAGGCCCCAAGAACCAAATTCCTCGTCAAGGAATTATTGTATGTGCCTCGGACTGTCTATCGAATTCTGATGAAGACAATGAGTCCTATCAAAGGCCACGACTCAAATGATGAAGAAGTCGTTGGCACCATGAAGAATATGCTTTTCAACATCATTCATGGCGTTCCCGTCAACTTCCATGATTTCTTCATGAGGACTCTGGCCAATATTGCTATGTCACCATTCGAGCTGAAGCCCTATGCTCCTTAGATTATGAGATTCATCAGGGCAAGATCTTCACTGAATTACAAAGCTGACACTCTGAACCACGGTAGCTACTTGCCTCCCATTGAAGTCCTCAAACGGACAGTTTCATTAGCTGATGATAAAGGCAAGGCCGCTGCTGTGATCGATGAAGGCATTCATCCATTGGATGGTCAATTTCGCAAGGCTGCATCTTACTCTACCAATGACGATTCTGCCACACATGACACTGCCGCAAATACCTCAGCCAAGCAAAATCCTCAAGCCACAGCACCCAGGGTGATGACTGACCGTGAGTTACTCCTCAGTCTTCATCAGAAGGTTGATCGCAATCATAAATGGGTCAAGCGTCAGTTTGGTTCAATTCTTCACAACATGACCTCAACACACAATGCAGTGAAGAAAAACCAATACTACCTCCATGAAACCTTCAACCGTACCTGGGCTGTTCTCTCTCATGTCTACAGCGCTGCAGATCTGAAGAATATGGGTCTCAAGGAAGAATTTGACTGGTCTGCACCTCCACCGAAGAAATTCAAGAAGGTCAAAGTTCCTTCCTTGGTGGCCAGCTCTTATTCTTCATCGCGTGACACTGATGAGTATGAAGATTTGGACGACACTGTAGCAGGCCCTACTACAACAACCGACCCCAACAACGCTGGCGCTCCTCCATCAACTTGATATTCTTCAGGGGGGTTAGTCGTCAGTTTCAATCCTTTTGGTCATTTGATGACAAAGGGGGAGAAATCTGAGTTAGTATTCAAGCGGGTTTATATTAAGGGCATTTTTTTAAGTTACAACTCTCGTTCTTCTGAAACTTCTATTTGGATCGAGTTGTAATCTTAAATCCGATGGTGTGCTGATACTTTTGTTGCATTATGCTTTGCATGCTTATTCCTTGTTAATGACATTGCACGCATGCTGAATCACATCAGGCACCATATTTCATCATGCATTTCAAATTCTTCATATTATATATCAAATGCGTGTATGAATTACAAGATATAGGGGGAGATCTCCATGATTCAACTCTTCTAATGTGCATTGCCTCAAAAGCAAATTCCTCACTATGCACATCTTCAGGGGGAGTTCTACTATATCTTGTAATAAAATTCCTCATATCAGTGTATACACTTCATATGTTTATCCCCGTTGAAAACTTAACCTATGTTGTCATCAATCACCAAAAAGGGGGAGATTGTAAGTGCATCTAGTGCCCCTTAGTGATTTTGGTGTATTGAGGACTTATAGGTTAAGGGACTAATGCGTTTGTGAGTGTACACAGGTCTATAAGTCTATGTGGAGTTTGATATTTACAGAGAAAGTCGACCCCTAAAAATGAAGTTCTTCAACTGAAGACTTTGACTTTCTGAAGACTTTGAAAGTGAAGAAATTGGTGTGACCTTGAAGACTTGGTATTCATTTGTGGAACATGAAGCGTGAAGACTTTTGTTTTCGTAGTTTCATTTTCTCTTTCTTGAGTCATAGGAAACACCGTACTGTTAAAGGGGGTCGAGGAAATTCTAAGGAAAAATTTCCATGTGATGCTCAACTCAAAATCCTACACCTACCAATCCCTTCGAGTGAAGCCTTTGGAAATCTCATACAGTTCAGTCACTTTCTTCAGTGACAGAGACGAAGTTCTTCTGGTCACTGATGAATTTGTTCTGACTGAGGAGTTAGGAATTCGTCAGTGCGAATTACCTACATAGTGAGGAACATGATAGCCCTGAGGAATTTATGAGTCAAATTTCCGACCGTTGCTGTGCTGTGCGCCAGCTGTCCCAAAATATCTTATCCACCTAACGGTCATATCATTGAGGGGCATTTATGTCTTATCATGTCGGGCTGCTCCCTAGGCTATAAATAGCTTCCCCCTACAAGCACTAGCTGGTTGGCTGCTCCGAGCGAACTTGACACTTGTCATTTGGGAGCAACCCATCCTTCGAGGACTTTGAGCGAAAATCATCAAGTGAGGAAAACCCTAAACCAAACCCCTACAAACCCAAATTGATTGAGCATCACTGAAGAAATTGATCCTGCGTGGATTCGACGCTTGTTACCTTTGAAGACTGTGCTTCTTCCAGACGGTTAGGCATCAATCTAGAGCATCCAAGAGAAATTGTGGATCGCCGAGTGACCAAGTCTGTGAAGGTTTGGAAGTCGCCTGAAGACTTACCACGAGTGATTGGACAAGATCTATGTGATCTTAGTTCAAGGAGAATACGGTGAGGATTGGGTGTCCTGAGCTGCGTGCTCAGCGACTGGGTGTCCGGGACTATGTGTCCTCGAGTTTAAATACTCAGCTGCTCCAACCAGACGTACAACTGAGACAGCAGTTGGAACTGGTCTACCAAATCATTGTCTTCGTCAACCTACTGGTTCTATATCCTCAACCCTTTCATTTCTCATTACTGTGTTGAGTGTTTGTTCATATCTGTGTTTGAAGACTTTGACTGAAGACTTTCTCAATTTCCTCAGTTCAATTCTTCAGTCTGTTTGTCTTCATCTTGTGTTATCCTGTGATTACGCTTTTTGTACTTTGTGCTAGGCTTCATTTCATCATGATGACCATGCTTGTATTCTGTTATGCTTACTTCTGAGTACTTATTCCGCTGCTAATAGTTCTTCGCTAAGGAATTTCCTCACCGGCAAATTCCTCAGTGAAGAATTCATAAAAATCGCCTATTCACCCCCCCTCTAGTCGACATAACGCACTTTCAGCAAACTTGTTCCACTGGATCCTCAGGCACGCCGAATTCTTCATTGACGAGGCTTACCTTGTCTTCGGAGGGGGGCATATAGTTGTTTCTTTCCAAGTATTCGACCGTGGCCAGTCCGGCCTGCTTGAAGGCAGGCTGCTCGGGGTTGTATTCATCTTTGTCACCATCCGGTTTGGTTTCGTCTCCTGTGCAGGTATTGTTGTGGTGGGGCTTGGGGCGGCGTTGACGACGCCCATGCTTAGCTTTCTTCCCTGAGGGGTTATCCTCCATTGCCTCGTTGCCATTGGCTTTCTTCTGAGTGTCCACCATATATATATCGTAGTAGGAGGTGGCCGCCCACCGCCCCGTGAGCGGTGGTTCCTGTTCCTCTCCTCCATCGCCGTCCATACCGTCGATGTCTTCGGAGTCATAGTCAAGCACGTCGGTTAAGTCATCGATGGTGGCTATGAAGTGGGTGGTGGGTGGGCAACGAATTCCTTCATCGCCTGTTTCCCACTCAAGCCGGACATAGTTCGTCCGAGAATCTCCTGACAAAGAGAGAGACTTTAAATAGTTCAGCACTCGCCCTTGATATTCGAAGTGGTGAACTCCATTACCGGAGCCCAACCAGGCTCGGCGGGCTCGGGAGCGCGCGGACTGGAACCTACAGCCGGATACGAGTCCGGGGGTCCGGTGTCACTGGCTTCTTTAGGGGTGAGGCCTGTGTTCGGCCCGTGGGGCGGGGTCCATCCACCCGTCCTTGGGCAACGCGCTCTGCTCTGGATTTAGGTCCTGGGCCATTGCAGGGGTGATATCCCGAGCATTGTCCGACAGCAGGTCTAGGCCGTGCTCATCGTGATTGTCCGGCGCTCCTGGCGCAGGCCCGAATCTGTTGAAGACCAAGTCTCCGCGGATATCAGCCGTGTAGTTCAGGTTTTCGAATCTGACCTGGTGGCCAGGGGCGTAGCTGTCGATCTGCTCCAGTTGGACAAGCGAATTGGCCCGCAGTGCGAAGCCGCCGAACACGAAGATCTGTCCGGGGAGAAAAATCTCACCCTGGACCATGTGGTTGACGATGATTGAAGGGGCCATCGAGCCTTGCAGCAACAACACAAAGGAACTCTCAATTAAAGCACCAATGTCGGTGTCAAAACCGGCGGATCTCAGGTAGGGGGTCCCAATCTGTGCGTCTTAGGCTGATGGTAACAGGAGGCAAGGGACACAATGTTTACCCAGGTTCGGGCCCTCTCGATGGAGGTAAAACCCTACTTCCTGCTTGATTGATATTGATGATATGAGTACTACAAGAGTTGATCTACCACAAGATCATAGAGGCTACACCCTAGAAGCTAGCCTATGATGATTATGATTGTGATCGTCCTTCTAAGGACGAACCTCTCTGGTTTATATAGACACCGGAGAGGGCTAGGTTTTACATGGAGTCGGTTACAAGGAAGGAAATATAATATCCGGATCGCCATGCTTGTCTTCCACGCAAAGGAGAGTCCCATCCGGACACGGGATGGAGTCTTGAGTCTTGTATCTTCAGCTCCACCAGTCCGGACAAAGCATATAGTCCGGCTGTCCGGATACCCCCTAATCCAGGACTCCCTCAAGAAGCCTCTAGTGAAATCTATGGCCCCCGAGTTTATTTTTATCATATTATTTTCAGATCTATAAAACCAAAAACCCAAAAATACCTTGCTGCAACTTGTTTATCTTTACTTTATTTTACACTTTTATTTATCTTTTATATGAATCACTATCATATCGCACCCTTGCTAGTGACCATGAAGGGATTGACAACCCCTTTTTTGCGTTGTGTGCAAGTGTTTCGTAGTTTGTGTAGGTGCATTTGTTGGGGACTTGTGTGTTCCTCCTACTGGATTGATACCTTGGTTCTTAACTAAGGGAAATGCTTATCTCTACTTGACTGCAACACCATTTCCTCTTTGAGGAAAAAATCAACGCAAGCTCAGGAAGTAGCAGTGGATCCCCCGGAACCTTCTAGAACCTTCCCGGTACAATACCGAAAAACCGATGTTTTTCAAAACATAAAATATGTCTTCCCATATATAAATCTTTACCTCCAAACCATTCCGGAGCTCCTCGTGATATCCTGGATCCCATACATGACTCCGAACAACCTTCGGACTTTCCGCTATTAATATCTCATTACTACCCTAGCACACTATCGAACGTTAAGTGTGCGACCCTACGGGTTCAGAACATGCAAACATGACCGAGACTCCTCTCTGGTCAACAACCAATAGCGGGACCTTGATGCCCATACTGGTTCCTAGATGAAGATCTTTATCAGTTGAACCATGATGTTGAGGATTCAGTTAATCACGTATACAATTCTGTTTGTCTGATGATACGTTACTTGCCCGAGATTCAATCATCGGTATGTCCATACCTAGTTCAATCTCATTACTGATGAGTCTCTTTACTCGTTCTGTAATACAAGATCCCGTGACTAGACTCGTTAGCCACATGAATCTTCTTATGATGTTGTATTACCGAGAGGACCCAGAGATATCTCTCAGCCACACGGAGTGACTGATCCTAGTCTCGATCCACGCAACCCCACAGACACCTTCGGAGATACCTGTAGAGTACCTTTATGATCACCCAGTTATGAAGTGATGTTTGATAGCACACAAGCATTCCTCCAGTATCCGGTAGTGGCATGGTCTCATGGTCTAAGTAAATAATACTTGACATGAAAAAAGTTGTAGCAAATAACTGAACGATCTAATGCTAAGCTTACGGTTGGGTCTGTCCATCACATCATTCTCCTAATGATGTGATCCCGTTATCAAATGACAACTCATGTCTATGGTTAGGAAACCTGAACCATCTTTGGTCAATGAGCTAGTCTAGTAGGGGCTTAGTAGGGACACGGTGTAGTTTATGTATTCACACATGCATTTATGTTTCAAGTCAATACAATTCTAGCATGAATAATAAAAATTTATCATGAATGGGAAATATGATAATAACCAAATTATTATTGCCTCTAGGGCATATTTCCAACAGTCTCCCACTTGCACTAGAGTCAATAATCTAGTTTACATTGTAATGAATCTAACACCCTTAGAGTTCTGGTGTTGATCATGTTTTGCTTAGAAAGAGGTTTAGTCAACGGTCTTCCACATTCAGATCCGTGTGTACTTTACAAATATCCATGTCTCCATCCTTAATGTAATCATGAATGGAGTTGAAGCAGCGCTTGATGTGCTTGGTTTTCTTGTGAAACATTGGCTCCTTGGCAATCGCAATGGCGCCGATGTTATCACAATAGAGAGTCATCGTATCCGATGCACTAGGCATAACTCCTAGATCGAATATGAACTCCTTCATCCAAAGTCCTTCCTGTGCTGCTTCCGATGCAACTAGATACTCCACTTCACACGTAGATCCCTCCACGACGCTCTACTTGGAACTACTCCAACTGAGTGCTCCACCATTCAGAATATATCCGGTCTAAGACTGCAAGTCATCCAGATCAGTTTCAAAGCTAGCACCGACGTAACCCTTTACGGCAAGCTCTTTGTCACCTCCATAAATGAGAAAGATGTCCTTAGTCCTCTTTAGGTACTTAAGGATATTTTTGACCGCTATCTAGTGATCCACTCCTGGATTACTTTGTTACCTCCCTACCAGACTTAAGGCAAGGCACACATCAGGTCTGGTACACAACATGGCATACATAATAGAGCCTATGGTTGAGGCATTGGGGACGACCTTCATCCTTTCTCTTTCTTCTGCCGTGGTCGGGCTTTGAGTCTGACTCAACTTCATAACTTGCAACACAGTCCAAAACCCCTTCTTTGACTGGTCCATTTTGAACTTCTTCACAATCTTGTCAAAGTATGTGCTTTATGCAAGTCCTATTAGGCGTCTCAATCTATCTCTACAGATCTTAATACCCAATATGTAAGGAACTTCACCCAGGTCTTTCATTGAAAAACTTTTGTTTAAATAACCTTTTATGCTTTCCAGAAATTCTATATCATTTCCTATCAACAATATGTCATCCACATATAATATTAGAAATGCTATAGAGCTCCCACTCACTTTCTTGTAAATACATGCTTCTATGAAAGTTTGTATAAAACGAAAAGCTTTGATCACCTCATCAAAGCATATATCCCAACTCCGAGATGCTTGCACCATTCCATAGATGGATCGCTGGAGCTTGCAAACCTTGTGAGCATCCTTAGGATCGACAAAACCTCCTGGTTGCATCATATATAACTCTTCCTTAAGGAAGCCATTAAGTAACGTTGTTTTGACGTCCATCAGCCAGATTTCATAGTTGTAATATACAACAATTACTAACATAATTCTAACAGACTTAAGCATCACTACAGGTGAGAAAGTCTCATCGTAGTCAACTCCTTGAATTTGTCAAAAGCCCTTTGCAACAAGTCGAGCTTTATAGTCGGTGACATTACCATTCGCGTATGCCTTCTTCTTAAAGATCCATTTGTTCTCAATGGCCTGCCGGTCATCGGGCAGGTCCACCAAAGTCCATACTTTGTTCTCATACATGGATCCTATCTCGCATTTCATGGCCTCAAGCCATTTGTCAGCATCCGGGCCCATCATTGATTCTTCATAGTTCTTAGGTTCTTCGTTGTCTAATAACATTACTTCTAAGACAGGATTACTGTACCACTCTGGTGCGGAGCATGTCCTGGTCGACCTATGAAGTTCGGTAGTAACGTGATCTAGTTTCATGATCATTATCATTAGCTTCCTCTCTTGTTGGTGTAGGCATCATAGGAACCATTTTTGTTGATGTGCTACTCTCCAATTCGAGAGAAGGTATGATTACGTCATCAAGTTGTACTTTCCTCCCACTCACTCTTTTCAAGAGAAACTCCTTCGCTAGAAAGGACCCATTCTTACCAACAAAAATCTTGCCCTTGGATCTGTGATAGAAGGTATACCCGATGGTTTCTTTAGGGTATCCTATGAAGATGCACTTCTCCGCTTTGGGTTCGAGATTATCAGGCTGATGCCTCTTGACATAAGCATCGCATCCCCAAACTTTAAGAAACGACAGCTTAGGTTTCTTGCCAAAGCATAACTCATATGGTGTTGTCTCAAAAGAGTTAGATGGTGCCCTATTTAAGGCGAATACGGCTGTCTCTAATGTGTAACCCCAAAATTATAGTGGAAAATTGTTAAGAGACATCATAGAACGCACCATATCCAATAAAGTACGATTATGATGTTCGGACACACCGTTACGTTGTGGTGTTCCAGGTGGCGTGAGTTGTGAAACCATTCCACATTGTCTTAAATGCATGCCAAACTCGTAACTCAAATATTCACCTCCACGATCCGATCGTAGGAATTTTATTTTCTTGTTATGATGATACTCCACTTCATTCTGAAATTCTTTGAACTTTTCAAAAGTTTCAGACTTGTGTTTCATTAAGTAAATATACCCATATCTACTCAAATCATCCGTGAAGGTAAGAAAATAACGATATCCATCGCGTGCTTCAACACTCATCGGACTGCATACATCAGTATGTATTATTTCCAATATGTTACTTGCCTGCTCCATTGTTATGGAAAATGGGGTTTTAGTCATCTTACCCATGAGGCATGGTTCACAAGTTTCAAATGATTCATAATCAAGTGATTCCAAATGTCCATAAGCATGGAGTTTCATCATGCGCTTTACACCAATATGACCTAAGCGGCAGTGCCACAAGTATGTGGTACTATCATCATTAACTTTCCATCTTTTGGCATTAATATTATGAACATGTGTATCACTACGATCGAGATTCAACAAGAATAAACCTTTCAGAAGGGGTGCATGACCATAAAGATAGTATCCATATAAATAGAACAACCATTATTCTCCGACTTAAACGAATAACCGTCTCGCAATAAACAAGGTCCAAAGATGATGTTCATGCTTAACACAGGCACCAAATAACAATTATTTAGGTTTAAAACCAATCCCGAAGGTAGGCGTAAAGGGAGCGTGCCGACGATGATCACATCAATCTTGGAGCCATTTCCAATGTGCATCGCCACCTCATCCTTTGCTAGTCTCCGTTTATTCCGCGGCTCCTGTTTCGAGTTACAAATATTAGCAACCGAACCAATATCAAATATCCAGGTGCTACTATAAGCACTAGTAAGGTACACATAGATAACATGTATATCAAATGTACCTTTGTTGACGTTGCCAGCCTTCTTATCTGCCAAGTACTTGGGGCAGTTCTGCTTCTAGTGGCCATTCCCTTTGCAATAGAAGCACCCAATCTCAGGTTTAGGTCCAGCCTTGGGTTTCTTCACGGGGGCGGCAACTGGTTTGGCATTATTCCTGAAGTTCGCTTTCTTTCCCTTGCATTTCTTCTTGAAACTGGTGGTTTTATTGACCTTCAACACTTGATGCTCTTTCTTGATTTCTACCTCTGTGGCCTTAAGCATTGTGAATAGCTTGGGGATTGACTTTTCCATCCCCTGCCTATTATAGTTCATCACAAAGCCTTTTTAGCTTAGTGGCAGTGCCTGAAGAACTCTGTCAATCGCTACTTCATCTGGAAGATTAACACCCAATTGATTCAAGCGGTTGTAGTACCCAAACATTCTGAGTACATGCTCACTACCGGAGCTGTTCTCCTCCATCTTACAGCTAAAGAACTTGTCAGAGGTGGCATACCTGTCAACCTGGGCATGAGCCTAAAATACCAATTTCAGCTCCTGGAACATTTCATATGCTTTGTGGTGCTCAAAACGTCTTTGGAGCTTCGTTCTAAGCCGTAAAGCATGGCACATTGAATTATCGTGTAGTCATCACTTTTATTTTGCCAGACGTTCATAGCGCCCAGATTTGCGTGAGCAGGTGGCACACCTAGTGGTGCTTCTAGGACATAATCCTCAAATTATAGACCCAGACCACATAGTTTCTACCATCGTCTTTCAAGTTAGCTTTCTCTAGGAACATATTAAAATTCGGCGGAGCTACAGCGCGAGCCTTTGATCTACAACATAAATTTGCAAAGGCTATAGACTATGTCCATGATAATTGGTTTAGTTAATCAAATTACTAGTGAAATCCCACTTAAATCAACATCCCTCAAGTTGTCTAAGTGTTACATGATCCATATCAACTAACCAATGTCCGATCATCACGTGAGATGGTGTAGTCATGAATGGTGAACATCTCCATGTTGATCATATCTACTATATGACTCATGTTCGACCTTTCAGTCCTCCGTGTTCCGAGGCCATGACTGTACATGCTAGGCTCGTCAAGTTTAACTCAAGTATTCCGCATGTGTAAAACTGGCTTACACCAGTTGTATGTGAATGTAGAGTCTATGACCCCCGATCATCACGAGGTGCTTCGAAATGACAAACTTTTGCAACAGTGCATAATTAGGGAGAACACTTTTATCTTGAAATTTAGTGAAGGGATCATCTTATAATGCTACCGCCGTCCTAAGCAAAATAAGATGCATAAAAAGGATAAATAACACATGCAATTTGTATAAGTGACATGATATGGCCATTATCACCTCGTGCTTTTGATCTCCATCTCCAAAGCATTGACATGATCTCCATCTTGAACGGCATGTGACACCATGATCTCCATCATCGTGTCATCACGTGGTTCTCTCCGCCAACTATTGCTTCTACAACTATTGCTAACGCATAGCGATAAAGTAAAGCAATTACATGGCGTTTAATGATTGACACACATGTCATACAATAAATTAAATACAACCCTATGGCTACTGCCGATTGTCGTACTCATCGACATGCAAGTCGTGAACCTATTACAAAACATGATAATCTCATACATCAACATATATCACATCCCATTTTGTCCATACCACATCAACATGCCCTGCAAAAACAAGTTAGACGTCCTTTACTTTCTTGTTGCAATTTTTATGCAGCTACTAGGGCATTACTATCAGAACTATTCTTATCTGATATACAAGTTGCCTTTTCACCTTCTACAAGGACCACCTTTGTCAAATAAGATTCAAGTAAAGTGGGAGAGATAGACACCCGCAATGCCACTTTTATGCAATACAAGTTGCATGTCAAACAGTGGAATCGGTCTCGTGTGTGAGGACATGTAAGGTTGGTCCGAGCCGCTTCATCCCACAATACCGCCGAATCCAAATAAGAAAAGGGAACTAAGAAATCTGAACATCAACGCTCACAACTACTTTGTGTTCTACTCATGCATATACGTCTACACATAGACCTAGATCATGATGCCACTGATGTGGAATGAAGCATGAAAATAAAAAAATTCCTACGAACACCCAAGATCTAATCTAGGAGGTGTATAGCAACCAAAGGGGAGTGTGTCTACATACCATTGTAGACCGAAAGCGTTTGTGTCGTAACGCGGTTGATGTAGTCGTACTCTTCATGATCCAATCGGATCTAGTGCCGAACGGACGACACCTCCGAGATTAGCACACGTTCAGCTCGATGTCGTCCTCTCCTTATTGATCCAGCAAGCGAGAGAGAGGTGGTAGATGAGATCTGAACCAATATGGCAGTATGGTGGTGGTGGGGTGGTGGTGGTGGCGGCAGCGGAATTCCGACTAGGCTTCACAAGTCTTTTCATCGTTTCGTTTTGGGACCTTTGAGTTATGTACAAAACCCTATATTTTTGCTGCTGTTAAAATTACGTTATGTGCAAAAGCTTAGTTAGGTTCTTTCAGAGTTTTCCACAAGTGTTTTCATCGTCTTGTTTTGGGATCTTTGAGTGTTGTGCTTATGCATGTGCTATTGATTGCTTATGGCAAATCGTTCGGAGTGCCAAGAGTAGAATTGGCAGGACTTTCAGTGCGGAGGACTTCATCAAATTTAACAGGAAAGTTTACACTTTTGACCATACCAACCCTATGTTTTTACTTTGCATGGAGTGCCCTCTGTCAACACAGTAGTATGCATGTGTAGGACTACTATGCTATGTTAAACCCAGATAGGATAGCCATATGTTAGCCAGATCCTAATAGTCTTTGCTGACACATTGGGAATAATTATAGTGTAGTTATTGCTTAGACATGCTCTGGTAGACGTGGATTGGGTACCGTGTGATTCATGAAAGTTGCGAGAGAACTTAAGAAATGACTACATTAACATTTTACATGTATTGTATTTCCTCGGAGGCTCTGCAATACCAGTTAATCGATCATATGGGCGGAAAGGTTTGTCGGCACCAGTCAACAAGTATGTATCCTTCAGGAGGCTCTGCATTACTCAGGTTCAAAAAGGTTGTACATGTTTCATATCAAGTGGCTTACGTGCGTAGCCACAAGCCATTATGGGCTCTGGCTTGGTTAACCCTAGTTATGACTGGTCGGACGGTGCTACGAGATGTAGAAGAACGGTAGGATTGGATGGGCACCAGCAGTGGCCCAGAGGAACTCTTCAGAAGACCATGTTTCGTTCATCCCATTCTCAAACACCAGGAAGTGCGGGGACATGAAGGGAGGGATCGATTCTTCTGGGGAAAAGTGCGCAAACCTTTGCAGAGTGTACAAACTAATCATGATTAGTCGTGTCCCCGATTACGGACAACTTTGAGCAACTGGACTTGAAACCTTTGGAAGATCTTCTCATCCCAAACAAGTATTATTGATGTGGGTTTAATTAAACCATGATCCCTAGGGGCTCTCATGGAAATAAAAATTTGGGAACCTATGATCCTCGGAGGCTCTCATAGGTGGGTTATATTGGAGGCGGTCCAATTTAACAATAGGTTAATTAAAATGAAAACAAACAAAATTTGGCTAGTGAGTAGAAGTAAGACAAAATTGGCTTTATGCAAAATAAACCTTAGAGATTCCCACTTGATATATCCTTGCATGTAGATGATAGGTCTGTATTCATACTTTGGGTGTGACTTGCCAATACATTCAATGTATTGACCCTTTGTGGCTACAACATTTCATGTTACAGATCTTTCAGACGAAGAGCAAGGTGCGATAGGTCATTGTTCTACACTCAGTTTTGCCATGGAGTTGGATGGAATCATTTATCTTCGAAGCTTCTGCAATTATTTTATTTAGTTGGCCTTCAACCATTTTTATGTAATAAATACTCTTTATGCGGACCTCGATGTAATAAAGTGCGTGATTGAACTATGTTATAATTCCTTGATTACTATGTGTGTCAGCATACCAATCCAGGGATGACACTTAAGCACAGAGACTTCGATCCATTGGGATCGGGTCGCCACATCCAAGCGCGTACCGCAGGTACATGAAAGGAGTTTGAAGAGGCAATGGGCATGAGTGATGGGCTGGCTGCCCACATGCACCTCCCTCCTCTATATATAGGCTAGGGGCAGGGTAGGGCATCCAAAACCCTCCTAGGGTGGCCACATGGGAGAAATCCCTTTAAACTTGGAGATACCATCTTATCTCTAGATTCAACCTTTTAAATTTAGAGATAAGACCTTATATCTAGATTTAAACAACATGTGCCTTAGGGAATGGTGCGGCCAGCCCACCTGGGCTGTAGCCCCACCCCTCGGTCCATGTGGGCCCTTCTCAGGTCGTTGGGCCCCACGGTGGAACCCCCAGAACCTTCTAGAACCTTACCGATACAATACAAAAAAACAAACTTTTTTCGGAACCCAAAATATGACATACCATATACAAATATTTACCTCTAGACCATTCTGGAGCTCCTCGTGATGTCTCAGATCCCATATGGCTCTCCATAAAACCTTCGGACTTTCTGCTATTAATATCTCATTACCACCCTAGCACTATCGACTGTTAAGCGTGCGACCGTACGGGTTCAGAACATGCAAACATGACCGAGACTCCTCTCCGTTCAGTAACCAATAGTGGGATTTGGATTACCATATTGGTTCCTACATATTCAACCAAGATCTTTATTGGTTGAACCACAATGTCGAGGATTGAGTTAATCCCGTATGCAATTCCCTTTGTCCGGCGATATGTTACTTGTCTGAGATTCGATCATCGGTATCTCAATACCTAGTTCAATCTCGTTACCGACAAGTCTCTTTACTCGTTCCGTAATACAAGATCCCATGACTAAACTCATTAGGCACATGAAGCTTCTTATGATGTTGTATTATCGAGAGGGTCCATAGATATCTCTTCTCCACACGGAGTGAGAAATCCAAGTTTTGATCCACGCAACCCAACAGACACCTTCGAAGATACCTGTAGAGCACCTTTATGATCACCCAGTTATGAGGTGAAGCTTTGATAGCACACAAGGAATTCCTCCGGTATTCGGGAGTGGCATGATCTCATGGTCTAAGGAACTGATACCTGACATGAAGAGAGCTATAGCAAATAACTAAACAATCTAATGCTAAGCTTACGATTGGGTCTATCTATCACATCATTCTCCTAATGATGTGATCCCGTTATCAAATGAAAAATCATGTCTATGGTTAGGAAACCTTAACCATCTTTGATCAATGAGCTAGTCTATTAGAGGCTGACTAGGGACACGATGTAGCTTATGCATTCACACATGTATTTATGTTTCCAGTCAATACAATTCTAGCATGAATAATAAACATTTATCATGAACGGGAAATATGATAACAACCAATTTATTATTGCCGCTAGGGCATATTTCCAACAGTCACTGGATTCCCCATGTCCAAGAGAGGTAATGATGCTATCTTCGTTGTCATTGACAAACTCACAAAAGTGGCTCACTTCCTTCCGGTCAAAGAATCTGGCACTACATCTCAGTTGGTGGAGCTATACACTTCTAGGATAGTCTCATTGCACGGGATTCCTCAATTGATCTCCTCTAACCGTGGAAGCATCTTTACTTCCAAGTTTGGGGCTCTTTCCAAAAACCAATGGGTACAAAGATCCGTTTCAGCACAACTTTTCACCCTCAAACAAGTGGCCAAGTTGAAAGGGTCGATCAAATCCTCGAAGACATGCTTATGGCATGTGTCATTCTTTCGACATGAAGTGGGAAGAATGCCTTCCGTTAGTCGAGGTCTCCTACGAGAAAAACTTCCAAGCAAGTTCAAGCAAGGCCCCTTTTGAAATTCTGTATGGCAGAAAGTGTCGTACTCCTCACAACTGGTCCGAGACCAGTGAGCGCGAACTTCTCGGCAATGACTTAATCATAGAAGTCGAAGATATGTGCAGAGTCATCCGTGAGAACCTCAAGCTGTGAAATCACACTAGAAAAGCTACTCCGATAGCAAGCACCATGACTTGGCTTTCGAGATTGGAGACCTTGTCTATCTCTGAGTCTCTCCCATGAAGCTTGCCTACCAACTCGAGCTCCCTACCAAGTTCTCAAATCTACACAATGTGTTTCACGTCTCACAACTTCGCAAGTGCTTCAAGACGCCCGAGCGCACTATTGACTTAGAAGAATGACCTCCAAGAAGACTTATCCTATCATCAGCATGTCAGTTCCATTCTTGAAGGAACCGAGCACAAAACTCGCAACAAGTCTATCAAGTTCCTCAAAACTAAGTGGTCTCATTATTCCTACTTGGAAGCAACTTGCACTACAAAAAAATACACTTCCATGATGATACGTGTTTGTCAGAGTAGGTTGCGTTTTTTGTCATGCATGTACATCCATGACAAATTTATGACAGAATCAAGATAGTCATACCTATGCTGTCGTAGAAGTGTTCCATGACATTACCAAAATTATCATCACGGAAGTGTCCACTTCCATGACGATAAATCCCACGTCACAGAACTGCTTTCGTCAAGGGTGACCGACACGTGGCATCCACCATAACGGAACGCCATTAAGCTATCGGGTCGGGTTTTGGATCCGATAACCCGTTAACAGCCCCGACCAATGGGGATTTTCCACGTGTAAAATCATCATTTGCTGGAGGAAACACGTGTCGGCTCACCGTTGGGACAGATGTCATTCGCTCATTGGACCGAAGGTGCCTACCATACGGCGACACGTGGCACGGCCCAATAAAGGCCCATTCCTGTGAAAAGGCTGACCCGTTTGACTTGGCCAAAAGGTGGCGGGCCAGCCCACGGAAAGCCTGTTAACGGCCTGTTCGCATATAGCCCATTTACAGCCCGCTAACCCAAGGCCTGTTATGCCCTATCCGAATTAGGCCCAGTAGCGTCATCTGGGCCGTCCAATATGATTCAGCCCATTTTAACTTCCGGCCCGTGTGTGGCCAATGACTTCTTTCGGCCCATATGAGGACCTTTGTATGCTGAAACTGGCCCGTAATGAACAGTGTATCACTTTATACCCATCAGCGGCCCATTATTCCATTGGGCCGTTTCCAGCCCAAGTTATATTTCGGCCTTCTCAGGGTCCATTGATTCTTGGGCTCATTTGCAGCATTCGGTTACATACGGCCCGTTACTGTCATTTTCTGCTTGTGGGCCAAATTCAGCCCGTTGTTACAGTCGGCCCGTTTGCGGTCCGTTAATACGTTGGGCCGTTTTCATGTCAAAAAACCCGTTGGGCTGTTTTCATAGAGTTATCAAATATGGCCTATTAATGGCCCGTTATGGTCCACGAATAGTACGGCCCATGATTGGTGAAATGATGATACGCCCCGTAGAAGGCCCATGGATCCTACGGCCCGTATGAGGCCCATGGATAGTACGGCCCGTAGAAGGCCATGGACCCTACAGCCCGTAGAAGGCCCATTGATCCCTAAGGCCCGTATAGAAGGCTGATGGATCCTACGGCCCGTATAGAAGGCCAATGCTCCTACGGCCGAACGAAGGCCCATGGATCATACGGCTGGCAGGAGGCCCATGGTTACAACACTCCTGTGTTGCCATGATTATTTTGGCCTAGTTACCAAAAATAGGCTATTGTGGCCACTAGAAAAGACAGAAAAAGAACTGTAGTGACTACAAGCAAACAACTAAACAAGACAATAAGGAAATAAATAAGCAAGCAATTAAGGCTAGCCTATTACCGCTATTAATATTACATCCACTGGGCATCAAAGTTCGCCACCAGTGCAAATATAGGGAACAAAACAGCATATTACATACACTTGGCCGTCAAAATTGGCCACCAGTGCAAATAAACGCGGCAGCAAAACAAGAGCATAACTGAAACAACTTCAGAAGAGCTCAAGAAACGTTATCCTGGGTATCCACCATGCTGGCAATAAGCTTAGCAAGCTGATTAGCTTTGTCCTGTTTGGCGCTAAAATCCTCCAACACTTGCTGTTGCACTAGAAAGTATGCATCTGAATGCTCCAGAGACTTTCGCAGTCCTTCCGCTTCTTGTCACAGCACAACTGATCGATGTCTTTCATCTTGTAGTTGAGACTCAAGAAACCGAACTGATTCAGACAGTGAGTTTGAATAGCTTGTGCAAGCGGTAGTGGCCAGTAACTCGAACACTAAACCAAGACAGGACTTTGGGGTTGTCTCGCTGTCTTCAAGATAGTCTTCCTTAGCTGTTTTATCAGCTTTGTTGGAGACCAACAAGGATGTGTCACTATCCTGAACCTTATCTGCATTAGTTCCTTTACCATTGCTTAATAAGGCACTCTTCCCCAATATTCTGTCAGCATTCTAAAAGAAGAAACAAGCAGACACATAACAAGTTTAGTATGTACTAGTATATGAAACTCATTTCGGTGAACCAGTTCATTAGTAAGGTGGACAGGATTAAACTAGCAAGTCTTCTATTGCCAAGTACTAGTACATAATAAAAGCATCAAACAAAAATATATCTATGTCCTATGGTCACTTCATTGTCTTGCCAAATCAAATAGAGGCACGGTTCAAATCATATCAGTTCAAGACAAAGCAACAGTGAAAGAATACAAAGCGTGGGAAACTACACGGCACAACAAGATTTTAGATGGGTACCACGGGTCTACATGTACAACAACACTATTGGCTCTGTTGTGATGCTAGTAATGTGCATGATATGAAAGTCAACTGTATACAAAATTGAAATTGAAATCAAAAGAGCTATTGATAAGAGCAAACCTGTTAAAGAAACTTGCGTGAACATACCTGCCGTGCCATTGGAGTTTCGGTTGGATCCTTCAATTTAAAAATAAGTTTGTATGAGTAAATACAATGATACAAGAGCAAAGTTATCATAGTTAAAAAAGGCGCGCCTAAGCGAGCGCCTAAGCGCGCCTAGGCTCTAGGCGTTGGCAAAACGCATTGCACATAACTACACTTGATCTGTGCATAACTGCGCATAAGCATGCGCTTTGGTCAGTAAAGTGCAAGGCGGCGGCAAAACGCACAATTAACGCCTAGCGCTTTTTTGAACTATGATAGCAATGGAATCTTAAATTAGAATAGTTGTTCTTCAGGTTTAGGCACTTATTCTACATGAATAGAGTACAGTAAGTCACAAGAATATAATACTGAAAAATAGAAAATAAGCTCATAGACCTTACCACATTCTTGGATCGGGACCAGTACAGAACAAGGCGTTCCCAGTCATCGTCCAGTAAATGTGTTTCAGGAGAACGTAAGCGAATTTGATGAGTTTCTTTGCCGATGAAGTACGTTTTCTTCAGGTAATTCCGACACTGCCACCAAGCATTCTTGAAGATAGCAGAGGTATTAGCACATGTTACCTCATCTCGAGTTTCCAAATCGGTCCTTCTCTATAGAGAAAAATGGGAAAACTTGTTGTATTATAACCATCATGGAGGTTGGATGTATGGGACGAAGCAAAGTAATTGCCATGAATAACATTACTTACACATAACTCCTGGACAAACACCTGCAACTGGCATTTTCCTTCATCTTCAGTATAATATTTCCAAGATGGGAAGATACGCACATACGATTTAACAACATCAAATGTGATAGATGCTAAAATACGACTGGCTGGTTGTGCTTTCTCCACGGGAATAGGCGTACTAACTGGTGGAGCTGGGGTTCGCCGTGATAGTACTGGCCCTTTGGGCACTGGAGCTGCCTTACTAACTGCTCTTGTTTGGGAGCCCTATGGTGGAGATGGTGCTGTGTCAACAGGAACTGGGTTACTATCGGCTGGGGTTGGGGTTAGATTGGGTGAAGCTAGTTCTCCATCCATCGCAGTAGGGGTACAATCTGCGAGAGTTTGGGTTATCTGTGGTAGGGCTGGTTCTTGTGCATGTACAACCGGGGTGCTATCTCCACCAATAGGTAGCACTGTTTTATTTGAAGACAGTGTTTTTATTCCGCTAGATACTGGCATCACCCGCTCCAATTCAAATGGCTAATAAACAGGAAACATAGTTGAATGTACAGACATTGTATGAGAGATAGATGCAATAGATAGTGTGGAAAAAAGAGGGCATGAAATAGTTGACATGTATATTGTTTAACTAAAACGGATAGCATGACATAATTTCACATATATGATGTCTATCTAAACTGGATAGCATAGCATAACATATTTCAAAGATATGATGAATAACAATACAGGATCGCATGACATAATTCACCTACATGTTATCTAAGTAATCAGGATCGCATCATTTAATTCACATATGTGATTTGTATGCTAAACAGAGGGCATTCGATATGATGTCTGAACTAAGAACATGGTGTTGAATATTGGGTATATGATGTCTAAACAATGCAATGCAAGACACCGTATGCATGATATGAGCAGTATAACCGTGCCAAGTTAGAGCATACACCTCAGTAGGGGAATAGGACTGGTCATCTGTCTCTGAATCCATCTTTGAGGAGCTATCGGGACCCAACAAGAGATCTGCTTCGACAGGTAGCACTGTCTGCTCTGAAGGCCTTGTTTTCACTCTAGATTTTTCCATCTCCCACCCAAATGGTTGATTCACAGGAAGAGTAGTTTAATGTACAAACATTGTCGACAAATGGAAATGTAATGAAGAAAAGGATGGGCAAGATATCATTCAAATATATGATGCCTGGTTAAATAGGATGGCATTGAACATTTCACATATATTATGGCTGGCTAAAAGACATGAGACTGCATAATTCCCATATATGATATAGAAACTAAACAGGTGGCATTACAGAACATGTCTAAACTAAACAGATGACATATATGATGTCAAAATTAGGCATTGCAAGGCAACATATGCATGATATGACTAACATCATCATGCCAAGGTAGAGCAAACACCTTGGGGGGTAAATAGGAGTGGTCAGCGGCGTCTGCCGCCTCAGAACAGATATCTTCCTCTGGATTACAATCTGGAGAGGGGTGGGGAGGGTTTGCCATTGAACCCACCATGGAGCGATGTCTGCATGACATTGTATTGCCGCACAAAACTCTTCTCTTTTTCTCTACATGTTCAGCATGACTGTGTACAATATCTGACATGCATACGAAAAAATATGGTGAGGTTATGTAAGGAGAGCATGCAGAAATTTAGAGTGATGGTAACAACCAGTGGATGGATCCAAAAATAATGATAGCAGGCTGATGATTGCTTTAAATTAATAAAAAGACAGATGATGATTGCTTTACTATTTGTTTACCACCCAAGATGAACAACATAGGCATACCCTAGGTGAACCAGATATTAGACAGACATACCATTCATTGCTACCTCGATATGTGCCCCACAACTAATTTAGAACTCAAGTTTGAACATGAATTTGGATCTGAGTTGGGAGTCCAAGAGCTGAACAGGACGATAAAGTAGTAGGTAAGTTTAAGCAATGCATAACATAGGCAGAAACAAAAGAGTGCAACCTCTCTTGTGGACCCGTGTAGTCCTCAGGTTCATCTGCTGAGCCAATGATGGTGATGCTGTTGCGATGCGTGCCGGCGGCAGGGAAGGAGATCTGAGGGGGTGAAAGACGGTCAGGAGTCGTGATGTCTGGTTTGGTGGATGCTTCTGTCGATGGAGCAGCTCAGGTGAGGTGGACGACGTCACGACAGGAGTAGGACAAACCACACAAAGTTCCCTTCGACACGTACTTGTAACTGAAGTAATTCTGTAAGGGCTCATTTGGCTTGCATGATTCTTAAAACGCGGGGATAGGAAAAACACTGGAATAGGATAGGAAAATGCACATGGTAAACAGAACATTTGTAAACACATGATTTCTGTCAACTTGGGTGTTTGGTTTACATGAATTGGAAGAGCAGAGGAATGCAAAGAAACATGGCCAAAATAAAGAGAAACCATATGAAAGCGTGTACAGTTAGAATGTTATTCTGGCACTAATGCACTTGGTCTTGTTTTCATGCATAGGATTTTGAAAAGTAGGTCCAAGTGGATGTTTTGCTTCATTCCTTTCAACAAAATGCAAGAATAATTGAATAGTAGAGTGCCATTGGAAAATTCCCTATTGCAATGTTTTTCCGTTGAACCAAAATAGCCCTAATGGATCAACGTGAATGTATAGTAATAAGTGATGCAACAAGTGTACAACCTCTTTGCCGTAGCCGTGTCAACCTCAGCATCACTAGGTTGGTCGCTGAAGCAGTTGAGGCAGAGGTGGCTGTCGTAGGTGTGGAGGAAGATCTCAGGAATCTGTAGATGGCATCCACGGCACTGCTCTGTTGTGATGGATCATTCTGTCGTTGGAGCAGCTCCGGTGAGCCGTAAGACGTCAAGGCTGAAGCAGCACAAGACAGACATCGTCAATCTCAAGTGGGATTCTAATAGCATCTCTAATAGATGATGAAAAATGGATGTAAAATTAACATCACCAAAAACCACCTGACTACAAGAGATGAGGTAAAAATTGTTGACTCTGAACTTAACTATCGAAACTGAAATTAACTGTGGAACCTGAATGCTACTGTCGAAACTGAACACAATGGTAGCAGAGAGACACTTGACATGTAGTTTAGGGAGGGCCTGCAGTTCATCTTCAACCTGCACACCCCTAAGCCGCCTGCCACCACTGGCCGAACCGCCGGCCCCAGCGCCGCCTCGCCGCCCCGAAACAACTCGCCACCGCCGCCCCAGCCAGCCCTCTAGGCCTCCCGCCCCCACCCTGAACCCTAAGATAGATAGTGGGGTACCTCTCCGGCGAGCCCCCGTCCCCGCTGTGGGTGGTTCTTCCTTAACTCCGGCGAGCCCCCCCCCCCAACCCCTGAAAACCGACTGACCCAAAAGTCGATTCAGTCGACTGAAGTGTGGCTTAATGGAGCATAGCAGCAGCACGAGCGAGGGGGAGAGCAGTAGCAGCAGCGGGGCGAGCAAGCGATCGAGCGAGAGCCGGAGCAGCACCACAGCGTGAGCGAGCGAGCGAGAGCCAGAGCAGCAGCAGCAGATCCGGCTGGTATGGGTGCCGCCGCCGAAGGGGCCTCGCACTAGGGGAGAGCCGTCGTGGAGATGTTGCCCGCGGCGCCGGCTTCAAGGTAGCCGCTCCATGGGGGTGTGGGATGGAGCACCGTCGGCGCCGGGAGGTCGAGTTAAGGAGAAGGTGCGATGCGATGAGTGTACAACCTCTTTGGTGGTGCCGAGTAGATCTCAGCTTCGTCCGAGGAGTCGGTGAGGATGATGCGGTTCCGGTGGAGCAGGTTAAGGCGGCGCTGTGGGGATGGAGCAGCCGTGATAGACGACGCGATCATCGGAGCAGCTCCTTGGAGGTGGAGGACGGGGCTGCTGAACCGGCGGGACGGTGAGATGGATGACGGATCCTCATCCCGGGAGGTGGATGAGGGACGTCGAGCTGTTGCGTTGGACGACGTCGTCGGGGAGGAGGCTCTGGCTGGGCAGCGATGACGTGGCGGACGGAGGAGGGTGGGGTTTCGCGGCTGGAGCGGAGAGGTTATGTCGGCCTGGGATTTCAAATGGCGAAAAGGGGGCGATGGGAGGGGGTGAAGCATGAATTACGGACGCGCTTGTCCAAAATGTAGGGTGTGTTACAAAAGTACCCCCACCGATTTGAACTAGCGGCCCTTTCGGCTCAGGGTTAGAAGGGGGATTTCGCGTGTCGGGATTTGACAGCTGGAGGGAGTTTTCGCGTGCGTTGTAATTTTGGCATAGCAAGGCGCGGGTTGTGAAGGCGCCAGTTTTGGGAGCACGATATCTGAATTTTTGGGATATAACAAGACGCGGGTTGAATTTTAGGGACAAGCCTAACGTGTAGTACTATTGTACTTTTTTTTGACTGCATAGTAATATTGTACTTGTACGTACCAAATCAATTCGCACTTCCCTCAACCAAAAAGAAAAAAAAACTATTCACACCACACAAAGAGAGAGTCTTGCCCCGTTTTACTATACAAATGTTATTCAAAGCTACTCCCTCCTTCCATCTATATAGGGTCTAATGCGTTTTTCGATGCTAACTTTGACCAAATATTAGAGCAATGATATATGACATGCAACTTACACAAAGCACACCATTAACTTCGTCTGTGAAAGGTTCTTTCAATGATATAATTTTGACATTGTGCATGTCATGTACTATCAATATTGTCAATAGTCAAAGGCAGTCTTAAAAATCTCATTACGCCCTATATAGATGGAAGGAGGGAGTATGAATCCATGTTATGTCTGATTAATTTTTTTCGCTTTGCTGTATAATGCATGTAACCTACTCATACCAACATTTTAGTGCATTCCAAATGTCTATACTATCGCTGCAATTCAAACTAAATTTGAATTCATTTCTCTATTTCAATAATAATCTACAATCATGATTGTTGCCAACTTCAACCATCATTCGTGTATTCCCATAATAACACACCACATGATTACTATAGAGATAGATATGAACTATGTGTACTACATGAACTCGAATTCTATTTTTTGAATACACTTGATGTTGATTCCAAATAATAGCACATTTGATGTACTAACTATATATTCATAATCTAAACCATGTTCCATACGTACACCGTGTTTATCACACAAAGTATAGTGCCCCACCCCCTACATTATGACAAGTATTTAGACCTGAGTTGCAAAAGCCACACATTAGCCCAAATTATAATCAATGTTGTACATTATGATATCTTCTTCAAGTATCCGTATCCACCTTTTTATAATGAATTATGATCTTTGTTCGTCTTTTACACCTTCACGATCCTCTTCTATTTGTAGCTAGCTAGCGCTAACTTTCTATCGTGCATGCACACGCCCGCCCCCCTCACACACCCTTAGCGTCCCCTCCATCGCGCACGTTCATTATTTCTCTTTAGGTCGTCCACCAACGGTGTGTATAGGCCCCGGCTCCTTATTTATGGCACACACCGTTAGATATACCTCTCTAGCCAAGTGTGCCTATAACAAACACATATATACTTCCCCTCTTCTCTTCTCACCGTCCATGCCCCCATATGTCCAATACGATTCCATGCAGGTGCACACTCCCGCCCCTCTTTTAATTAGTCACATGCTCGCACACTCCTCCCCCTCGACATGGTAGGCCTCTCGCACCACCTCCTAGCCACACTCTCTCCCCCTGTCTGCCTCTCCCGACCTTATTTGCTTCTAACACATGCAGGCGTGTATATGAACTGATCTCCCTACATATATCCAGGTCGACTATAATTCGTTTTCACCAAGCACCAATACACTTACCTCGCTAGTTTTGTCTCTCCTTTTCTCGGACACACGATAGTTGATCTTCCTTTGTAGTTACGCATGCTTACCACAACCATATCTTCTCCCCTCATCATCCTTGAATACCTCCCGACCCGTCTCTCACACGCACGTGCATAGACAGACAGACATCCCCCTCCCTCTCTTATTGATATTGCACTCATACCCTACGTTTGTCTAGCAGGCCTCTCCCACCATGTGTGAGACGCCACTCCACCACCAACCCTCTGATGCTCTACCTTTGTCTTTTTCCCAACCTTATTCCTCTGGTACACATATCCATGGATGTCGATCTCCCTCAATACATACCTAGGTCTCTCTCCTTCCCCAGACATATACTAGTCGAC
>NC_057795.1:230972830-231097005 GCF_018294505.1 Triticum aestivum
GATGCCACAGAGAAGAACTGCACCTCTGCCATCTCGAATTCCAATAGGCTAGCCGCCCTGTATCTTTGACGTGGGCAAACACAAATTCAATGGCACACTTTATCGATCGTGCAGCCACACACTTCATCCCTGTTTTAAATTCTATCGATATCTCACGTCCATGACTCCATTTCACACACATTGCATATGTTACGTTTTTCTGATTGAGATATCATCAACACATTGCCTCTATTTCGCACAAACCATGTCTCTCACACCCACCCACGTACGTACCTACACCTAAAGAAGAAGTGCACGCAGGACGCACGTACTCACGTCTCATTCCCGGCCACACCCGCGCGGGTACACGGTGGAGTTCGTTTCTGTATGAAAAGGTAGCCCACGTGATAATTTGACGCGTGTAGCAGTTGTTTACTCGAAGGAGGGTCGGGTACCACGTCCAGAATATAAAATGATTGTCGTGGGGAAAATGGAAAAATGGGTTTGTCTCTCGTGAGTCTCATCACACAATCTCACACAAGGCCGTCGTGGCCTCTCTCTCTCAGCGTTGGTCAGTGATCTGGCCGCATCCCGTCCGCCGACAGAAAGGGAGGATGCGCATCGTCTCTTCGTTCGACGGCGTTGAGGCAGCTTGTCCCGATCTGCGGTACCCGCCGTTCTCTCTGACCAAGCTCCAGCGTGGTAGGGCCTTCGCCACTTGCTCGCTGCCGCAGTATGGGCAGATCCCGGCCGCCGACGCCCTCCTAGTAACATCCAGACGACCCTCAGGTACAGCTTCCTCCGGCCTTGCTCCACTGCCCATCTTCCCACGTTGCTACATGTGGATCTTCTTTAGTTGTTTGCTTAAATTGTATCTCGGCCGGCGTACTTTCCATCTTGCAATCTCGTCCTCAAACCATTTTTGATAAACCACCATGTGCTATCTTTCCCTTTTTACATGGAACATGCTTCTTTTTTGTCGGTGTATGTTTCTTCAACTCGTGTTATTGGGCAGTAATTGTTTCCTTTCGACCTCCTTTTGCAAACAGGGCTATCCATTTTCACCTCGTTGCTATTGCGACCTTTTGGTGAACTGCATAAATCATTTTTCTGAAGAGTGTTTTGTGCAGTTCCGCCAAAATGTCACACGGGCAACGTTTTTACATTTGCGTGGGACTGCGGAAAGGGAGATTGGTTTTGCTATCCTCCTCATCCAACTCCGTGCCTAATCTTCTCCGACAAGAAGTTAGTCCTAAAGAGAGATCGTAGAGGTGATCGGCTTCTATTTATGTGTTTATGTTTCATCATCTAGTTCCACTATTATTGTAATCACACTGACTGGATATCTTTGCAAACAGGGATGGTCCGCCTGATTTTAGTGGAGCTGCACAAAATGATCGGATTGTGGTGTCCTTCATACACCTCTTTTTTGGCTACAGAGCTGGGTGAAACTAGCTGCCAAGCAATGAACAATATGCCAAGGAAATGAAGCCATGCCTACGAACAGCATCGATCAATTATATTTTTTTCTTTTTTTGTACACCTTCTCGCAACTTTGTCTTCAGTTGTGATGTGAATATTGGCGCTGATCTGCGAACCATTGAGATGCATTAGCCATGGTAGTTTCATTTGTATTTGATGGAATGTTGTAACGAGATAATCTCGAGGCAAGACACATGAATCCTAAGTTGAAACCTTTTCTTTCTGCGGGAACCAGAGTTGAAACCTTCATAGCATCACAGTACAATTTCATCAAAATTATGCGTACATATAAACAAATCCTGAAGGATTGATAGCAATGCCAGAAACAATTCAACTTCGTTTCGCCAACATGTTGGACATCCTTCATCCGGCTCCACCTGCCATATAGCAATATTGAGTGCACAACACAACTTCAGGGAAAGATTCACCCCGGTCATTGCGCCGCAGTAGTAATGACTAGTGAGCAGTCAAATCATAGAGCCCCACCTTCGCCACAGTAAGTTGCTCGGATGAAGCAACCATCATTTCTCAGTTCCTTGAATCCGCTGGTACTCATATATTCCCACAGTAAAGTTGCTCGGGCGAATCAACCATAACTATATCCTCTCACGTGTGATGACCACAGGAGCTATCCATTCAGATTGCATGTTAAAAAAATAAAGGTCGATAACTAATGCGGCAAACTTTCAAAAAAAAAACTAATGTGGCACTTCGGGCCAACTTGGCCAGATCGCATTTTGCACGAGAAATTACACACCATATTTCGTTGACATGTGGTCTCATTCCAACATATCAGTGAGACGACAGCGAGTAGTAGGAGTATTTCCGAACCGACGTGTAGGCCGGGGCGCCCCTTCATGAACCGTGGCAAACTGGCAACCGTCCACCGATGCTTCGCCTTTCCCTCTCGATTTGGAACTGATGTCGCACGCTCTTCCTCTCCCTCCTCCATTTTCCTTCAGCCCTTCACGCTTTCTTCTGGCATTGTTCGATCGTCTTCTCCATGGAGGGAACATGACGGAAACGACCCCATTATTCTTGCCCCGATCTGAAAGATGACGTGGTGGAGGAACTCATGTATCGGTGCAACGTCATCACCTCGGCTAGCATGGCAGGTTCGTTCAAGCCCATTCTTGACTCAACTAATAACATCATTACAAGGAACCCAAGAGTCAAGGAACAGTTTGATCTCCCCTATCTTCTTCGCCGTGACCCTGATGACCGGCGCCATCACGACGGAGGCCTCGCCCTGTGCAAGTTGATGCCGCTTGATAATGATACGTATGATGTTAAGATGCCATCGCTTGAGGGCAAGGCCTAGGCAGGTGCAAATGGAGATTGGGTTATTTACATTGGGTCCAACTGCGAGTGGGAACTTGTGAATGTGTACACTCGTGACCGGGTTCCACTTCCAAAAATCTCAGCAGACTACCCAGAGGTTGAGCACACCGGTATTGTACGCACGTTCAAATACAATCATGGTGACTGTCTTCTACGGAAGATAGCAATTTCTCGAGTCCCCACCCGCTCTTGGAATTACACCAACTATGAAGTTGTTGCTATCTTCAACAAGCTTGTTGCCGTCGTTGCTGGTTTGACTCGATGGACATTGCTCAAAAATCAGTTTCTGTACACGGATGAGTACTGTGATGCAATTGAATACGAGGGCCTTCTGTTTGCTGCCACCACTCGTGGCACTGTTTTTGCATGGAATCGTTATGATTTACGTACGTTTGTCTTCCACCATAATTATAATTGTTTCATCCACATGCATGCGGGTTAGCAAGTTTCCCTTTATAATTAACCTTCTTCTTGTGTTTCCAAGGTCCTGTGAAAATTCCACCACCTATACTTGAAATTTTTTATAACCAAGGGGGAGATGACGATGGTGATGATCACAAGCATGAGGATGAGCAGCGCCCATATACTCGTTGGCGCCTAGCAACTAATTCCGATGGATCACCTCTTCTCGTGTGTATACAGCCCACTGATGATGTTACTGCTAAGGAAGTAGGTGTAGTCTCCCATGGTCGCACTCTCCGGACCTATTCCAACACCCATTGCATGGTATTCGGGATGGATACTAGTGTGCTAGCGCCAACACCTTCTCCCTGGTACAGAATTGATAGTCTTGGAGAAAACTCTCTCTTCCTTGGACAAAACTATTCGGTGATGGTGAAAGGCGATCCAACTGCTGTTGACACAACGTTACTAGCACCATTTATGAGAAGCAACTGTGTCTATACCTCGGACATTTGGGTGGTTCCCCACCCTCGTATTGATATAGTAGGCCGCCTCAGCCTAGATGATCAGTCCTGCATTGGTCTCGAGATCGACAATAGATGCCCCATCCCAGAGAATCACTTGTGGTTGAAAGCAAGCGTTTCCAACGTCGAGGAATGGTTGAGTTGAAGTTCATTTCATTGCTTGTTATTTGTTGTGTGGTGAAAACTTTAGTATTTATAACGTATCCTTGTTGTCGATGTGGGTTGATGACCTATTGTATGTAATAAAATGATATGCCTTTGATAAACTTACTAAATTTATGAATGGCTTTCGAGTTGTTTCTGTGAGTGAGTGGTGCGACGAGGCAAAAAAATATTTTCCAAATACATAATTGTACGTGCATTGCAATAGGTTATCGGATGAGGCCAATCATCAACAATAGTAGTACACTATTTGTACTAGCTTCACATGCTTCGCGCGTCGTGCGGGTGTTTTTACGGTAGCTATACGTAACCAGCACCTCGAATCCTCGATATAGTAGTACTATATAGTAAGTAGTAGGAGTAGTAGGGTGGCATGGGCCAGAACAAGCATTCACGTCCAGGAGTACGGCACACGCCACCAGCACGACTTCCATCTGACACCAAATTTCTTGGAGTCCGTGCTAGAGCAATCTCTTCAACCTCATTGTTTCTCTAACTCAGCCATCGCACGGCCAACTGCGGTCCCACTTGTAAGGCCAACTCCAACGCTCTATCAATATATGGATGTACTCTTCTTCCCAATACAAAAACTTGCATCCATTCTACTCCCTCCGTTCTAGTATTTGTCAAAATATATATGTATCTAGACATGTTTTAGTATATAGGCACATCCATTTTCGGACAAATGGAAGCCAAGTATTTTGGAACGGAGGGAGTACACAATAAAAATTTTAAGTTAGCACAACTAGTCTTATCCGAGAGCACAACCGAAGATTTGGTCGGGTTCTTCCTCCTTTTGCCGACACGTGGGACATCCAGCATCCAGGTCGCATCATGAAAGAAAATAGAGTGGTAGTTGATAAGTTGAAGCCACGAGATGTGCATCTTGGGTTAAACTCTAAATAGAATCTTACTACTCTTGAGTAACTCCAAAAGCGGCCACCGAACATCTTTCTTGGATTTGTTTTTCATCACCAGCAAATCGAGGTGAAAGATGTGCAGGTTCAGGGGGTCCTCTTGCGTTTTCACGAACATGTGGGGGACACATGTGAGCAAACAGATGATGGGCTCCGCGCGTCCGCTGGCTGGCTGAGAAGAGAGATAGAGGAGTGCTGAGCACGGACTATAGGAAATTTGTTCTACGTAACCAGCACCTTGATATTCGCTTGTGGTTGTTTCTAGAATAAAAAAGGAGATACCTCTACTTATGTTACTCCCACTACGCCTAGCCTAAGTTAGTAGGTGACCTTGCGCTTGGCTCTTCGCCTCTTTCGGAAGTCGATGATTCTATAGTAGTGCTTTTGGCAATCTGACACCAAATGAACTGTTGCACGTCCACCGCTTGTAAGCAAAAGTTTCTCCTCATGCTGCGAGCCACCGCGCACGCATTGGCGAGGGAGAAGGCGTAATCAAGCTTCTCGTCGTTCTGCGAGTTGACGGGACACATCAAAGTTATTTACTAGTAGTACGTACTCTCTCCAAAAAGGGCTGACCATGTCATTGCTACCATCCCGTGCTCCGTCGTTGAGTACGTGCACTATTCACGTGCCATTCACGTGGCATCGAGGAGAAAAAATATTGCGTAGGTGCCATCGAAGTGCACGACTCACTTACGGAAAAGGGTTTCCCCCCGCTTTCGCCCCCGCACGACTCAGTTACGCACTGATTATCTGATTATCTCCATTTTCTTGCATGACATGTGCACCTTGATGCTAGATGTCTCGCGTGTTGGGAAAAGGATGAACAAAGCTCACGTAAAAGAAAAGAGTTGAAGAGCATCGATTCCCGACGACCGAGGAGGAGCAAGGAACCTCGCGGTGGAGCATCTGCAAGGAACCTTGCGCGTTTTCCCATGTTTTTTGCCGCATGCCCACCTATAAACAACTAAAAGAACATGAACTTTTCGCTAACCACTAGAAACGGTACACCAGGATGCTAAGTTGAAGATGTTTTATACTTCCTCCGTTCCCAAATATAAGTCTTTTTAGATATTCAATAAGGGACTACATACGAAACAAAATGAGTGAATCTACACTCTAAAATATGTACACAAGTGAACGCACTTACTCCATCCGATCCAACTCATGCACATACACGCACAGCATGGAGCACACAACGCACGTACACAAGACGTGCATGCACACACGCTCGGCCGTAGAATGCACGTGAATAACACATTCATGCGCACACACTCGGCTGCATGGAGGCGTGCGCCATCCGCGGCGACGTCCGGTTCGTCGTGCTACGGCGAAGCTCGCACGCAACGGGGCATACGCATCTCTTGCAGCACCTCTTTGCCGTCGTTGCTCAACTACTAGTCTGAGACGAAGACGACCGCAGCCTCGGCGTTAGAGCTAGCACCGATGGAAAAACACGCACGCTGCACGCACACAAGCACATACGGAGTGCCCACGAAGTGGTAGTGGTGCGTCCCCAGTCGCCTCTACTCCTTCTGCGCACGGTGTCTATCAAGGCGGCTGCATGCTAATGATGATGTGGGTGAGATCTTCTAGGACTCAGATGATGACGAGGAAAATTATGAGACACAAGGTGACGTACACCGTGAAGGTCCACAGTCAAGGGGGTGCTAGCAAGTGCTTAGATGTGCTTAGAGCAAGTACAATAGAGCTGAGTCAGCAGGCTATAAGGAATAAATAGTCGTATATTTCTACTTAGTTGGAGGAAAGAGAAGATGAGAGAGAAGGTAAGCGGGCTCTTCGTGAAGAGCCAGCTCTAGCACGTGCTCCTAGGCACTTTGTAGTACATGTTGACTATACCATTAATGCTCTTTAGATGAGGTGCGAAGTGCATTAAATGGCTTAGTAACTCAAGTGTTCAATGCATAGGTGCTTATTTTATTGGTGCCACATCATATTTTATGCCTACATGGCAGGCTTTGCAGCTATACATGGTGGAGCACTAGGAGAGGCCAAGGCTGGTCATAGTGGGGAGTAACTTGTATTGTAACATATTACTATGTTACTCTAAACATCTCTATAGACCGGAAAGTAGGGAGTAGTAACATACACTAGTGTCATATGCAGAGTATGGGAGCACATGATATTTCCCCGTCCGGACCGATCCCAAGTTGGCTTCTCACCTTCTTGGCCCCACAAAAACCCCTCCCCCCTCCCGCGCGCGCTTCCCGCCCGGTGCTAGCTGAGCCCGCCGCTCCACATTGATGGCAAGTCAGGGCGACGCGACCTCTCACTGCTTGCGTTGTTGAAGCGGCACGCCGACCGAGGGCACCGCCCGCTGCACGCCCGGCATTTCAGACTACATAGTGGATAGTAACTTTTAGAGCAAGTACTACTATAATTAGATGACATAAGTAGGCTATAAGGATTTAAATATAGTATTTGTGCTTAGTTGAAGGAGAGAGAAGAGGAGAGAGAAGAGAAGCGGATTGTAAACGTGTAGCCGTTGTACTCCAACATACTCTACTTTGTGAGACAAAAGGTGGGGCCATTATTAATGATATTGTATTTATACTAAAGGGAGTAACGAATGCCTTAATTACTCCGTTTTTTAGACAAACCTTGGTGGGGCTATTATTGACTTTTTTTGAGCTATTATTGACTTGGATGTGGGGTTTGGGGGCCAAAGGCCTACTATTATACTCCGACCTGACATGCTCTACCCTAGCCGCCGCTGTATCATATGGTTTCGCACTGTTCCAGATCTTAGCGCCACCACGCAATTCTTCTCCAGCCCTCCTTCCGGCGTGCACCGCGAGAAGGGATAGTAGTCCTCCGAACCCCACCTTTCGTGATCCTGTACGGGAGAGGGCCGATCAGGTTTTTGGGGAGCACACTCATGTGACTGCTGCCAGCGATGACATCCTCAACGACAGCATTCTTCCCCGACCTCGGTAACTTCTTTATCAATGACATGAGTGACAACATCAACCACATCTGTTCTGCTCCCGCTATACAGTATGTGATTCTGTCCTCCTGGTTTAGTCCGCATCATTACTTTGATGTTTGCAATTGTCGTCATGATCTATTTACTACTGATTCGGATTAAATCTCATACTAAATTGCTCATATATTCAACAATCCAATCCAAAAACCTGATCACAGGGAATTTACTCCGAGTTGTTTTGCTGCGCTTTTGAAGCTGCCTACTTTTAATGGGGTGCAATATAAAAGGTGGTGCACAAGAGCAGTATATTGGTTTCAGATCATGTGCTGCTATGACGCCACTAAGGGTAAGCCTGAGGACGATCTTAATCCTACACGGTAGGAAGCTTTTCAGAACATGGATACCCTCTTCAAAGTCGCCCTGCTGAGTGTTCTTGACGATTCCATTGTGGATTCATATATGTTGTTTGACAGCGGCAAAGACATGTGGGCTGCGCTCGAGGCCACGTTTGGGCCCTCGGGCGCTGGCAGCGAGTTGTACGTCCTGGAGCAATTCTGTGTCTACAAGATGACTGATGAGCGCTGTGTTGTTCAGCAGACTCATGAGATACAGTCACTCTCTAAGGAACTTGAGTACTTTAAGTGTGTGTTGCCGGACAAATTTGTTGCTGGGACCATCATTGCCAAGCTTCCACCTTCGTGGAACGATTTTGCTATTTCTCTGAAAAACAAGAGACATGAGTTTTCTATTTTGGATCTCATTAGCACTCTTGATTTTGAGGAGAAGGCGAGAGCAAAAGACACACGTGCTCGGGTCACCGAGGGAGCTTCTAGTGCCCACATGGTACACGAGAAGAACTTCCAGACCAACTAGCCCCAATACAACAAGAACAAATCTCAGGGGAAATGCAAGTTTGATGCAAAGAACAAGCCGTCACATTGTACCAACTTGAAGAAGAATTCTCATAACGGGAAGGGATACAAACCTCAATTTTGGTAGCACCGCACAAAATTTATATGGCTGCATCTACCTGCTGTCAGCTAACCTCATGGTGCTCCAGGTATTCCTACATTCGTAACTAGGTACAATGACCACCGCAAGATGAAATTAGCTTATTCATACATTGACTTGCTGAATGCAGGGCGGAACGATCCTGTCATGTCTGGAGGAGCAAACAAGCAGTGCAGTCGAAAGTGGAAATCAACCAAGGACTTATGAAATTATATGTAATCTTCCTCAGGCAGGTTAGTATCCCCTTCGTCCAGATGATCGTGTTTTGTCATGCCGAGCTATTGATACGTGCTATTGTTTTGCAACACCGTTTAACTATAGCTATTGTTTTCCTATCTTTTCAGATTCAGGACAATGAATAGGATATCAGGGGAACTGCACAATATGGACCCATGTTGAGTCATCTCTATTGCCTCATGTGTTTGCTGCAAATGTGTCAGCATCAATTGCAAGATGCGGCAGCTAGATAGCTATGGAGTTGCCAACATGCTCAAAGTGCTCGCACCATTGAGAAGAAACAAGCATGCCGAGGAAATTAATGCGTGCGCAGGGAAGCCCTATGCTCAGAGAAGCATAGACCGATTATCTTTATTTCCACACCTTCTCACAGTTTTGTATATTGGTTATAGTATGGTGAATCATTGAGATGCATAGACATGCTGAACTTTTGTTCTTCTGAATGTTAGTATAATGTGAGTGTCTGCATCCAGTACCGCATCCTCTAATTTGGTGGATGCACACAGAGAAAATAAATCTCCTTAATTTACTCCATAACCACCCTATTAAATAGGCCTAGTAACAAACCAAGCGCATGCAGCGGCCGGCGGGCACATGCATCCTGCATGCATGGCCAGTCATGTAGCAACGCAAAAGAAGAGAGCGGTTCTTGGGAAAAAGCGAGTAGTTAGTGCAGCGTGCCTTATAAACACGAACAACTCGCTCTCCCGCTTCCGACTCCCCACCCAATTCCCCCCGCTCCCCAATCTTCCCCACTCGTCGAGAAAACCCCGCTCACCTTCTTCCTCACTCGTACAGAAAACGCCTGCTCCTCTTCTTCCACTCCTACAGAAATCCCCAGCCCTCCTTCTTCCCCACTCGCACTGCCACTAGGCTCGTCTGTGGCTACTCTGCTCAAACCCGTGAGCTCGGCGCGACGCCCACAAGGAAAATGGAGTCGGCTGGCCCCCGCGCCAAGAAGATGAGGCTCCCGCCAGCGGCGACGCCGGTTGTAGATCCCGCACCCGGTAGCGCGGGGAGAAGCGGCGAGCCCCCCCACCCGAATCTGAGGAACCAGTAGAATCTCCGGTGGACCGCATCAGCGATCTCCCAGACGTCATCCTTGAGGAGATCATCTCGCTTCTCCCCACCAAGGATTGCTGCCGCACACAAGTCCTCTCAACACAGTGTCGCCCTCTATGGCGCACCGCACCCCTCAATCCCGACTATCGTCAGATATCTGTCCTTCCTGAATTTGATCTCATCAGAGCCATCGTCTCTTCTCACCAGTAGGGCCCCATTCAATGACTCTGCATCCCGTCAAGCTACCTGCTGTCCATACCCGGCAAGGTGGATGCTTGGCTGACATCCCCTGAATTCGGAAAACTCCAGCAATTTGAGTTCTACCATTACCACGAAAGTTTCATACCACGAACATACCAAGAATTCGTGCCCACACCACCATTGTCCATCTCGCGGTTTTCCTCCTCTCTCCACACCGCCACCTTCGCCCGGTGCCATCTAGCAGACGATCTGGTACAAATGCTTCGACTCCCACTGCTAAAAAAACTTTCGCTTGTGGTGGTTTATCTGTCGGAGGCCTCACTGCACAGCATCATCCACTTCAGTTGCCCTGCCCTGGAGTGCTTTCTGATTGTTTTGGGAATAGAAATCGGTATCAGTTGTCTCCAAATAAAGTCGCCTCACCTTAAAAGCATTGGAATTCGTTTTAAAGGATAGCAGCTCATCATCGAAGATGCCCCTTCACTTGAAAGGTTACTCCTTCATAGTTGTTATACACCTTCAGAAATAACTGTCGTCTCTGCGCCCAAACTGGAGACCTTGGGTGTAATTCGTGACCCGTTTAATAATCACAAGGAGTTGGTGTTTGGCTCCTCACTTTTTCAGGTACCGTATATTTTCATCTACACATTTGTCATCATATGCTGCATTTTTCATTTGTGCGCATAAGTTTTATATCATCTTGGAGTACACTTTGGGTACTAATATTATGTTATAGGCTCAATGAAGAGTTCGTCCATTGATAGTCTATCAATGCTGCTGGATTCTGTCAAGATCATATATATCAGAATGTATAATTTTGATCTGGACATAATTATTGGCTTGCTGCGATGCTTTCGATCTCTGGAGAATTTATACATAGAGGTGATGATTTCATGCACATTGAAATCCCGTATATATTGTAGTAGAATTAACTGTTCAGCTGTCGTTCTTTCGACATACTCTTTTTTCAGACCTTAACTGTTTTCAATCTTCATGTCTACTTAGGGAGAACCACATGGAGAAAAACATATAACCAATCGTTGGCGTAATAAGCACAAGGATTTTCTCAATTCTCATGACATTCGTTTGAGGACAACAACGATGGGACAATATGCATCCAACCAGGCAAACAGAAGCTTTGTCACATTCTTCCTGTTGAACGCGAGGTTACTATTGTCCATGAGGCTTAATTTTTATAGCAAGAGATTTCTCACGGACGAACATGTTGAACAGCAAAAAAAGAAGTTTCAGGTGGACAAATGGGCTTCTAAACGTGCTTGGCTTATATTTATAATAAGTTGTAGACATCCGAAAATAATTTTTTTTGCACAGGATGTTGATTTTATGGATCAGACCGTTCCATTTGTTTGTGACTGCAAAAAAGAGTGGTTGGGTTAGATGTTACTGTCATGTTCAATCTGGGTTTTGTCTAAAAATTTGATGAACAATTAATCCTTGGGCTTCTTGTACCATTTGTATGCTTGAATTGCATGTTGTTGCCCTCGTACTCCCCTCGACCTGCCACTACACTGCCGCATCTTTCATGGCTGCTGTTCGTTCCCGTCCAAGGCCTTGCCGTCGTTCTCCACCTTGGATAGCTCACTGTGCTCGCCACCGTTTGGTGTTGTCAACATGGTCAACAACCAAGAGGAATCAGGAGATGACTGTACGTGGAGAGGCTGACAGTAGGGACCCACCAGGGTCATTGCATTTCGCAAGCAGGTGCCTCGTTATTACAAGCCAAAACAATACTTCCTCCTAATTGTTTAACAACTAGGTTCCACGCCATTGTCAATGTAGTCAATAAACGAGAAAATTACACAACGAGCGGATAACACCAGGGACCCAACAGCTCGCCCAGTTGTTTTTCAGTTTCAGAGACGGAGCTCAACTGCGCTATGCGGGGGCTGTGGCCCGTCTAGCCCATGCTTACGCTTTTATTGAGCACATGATGAGCCCAGTTGATATTTTTTTTCTTTCTGAAATTGGCTATCCCAGTTCTTTTTTTGGAGAATACCAAAACCGAGGCCTACTTGCTTTTCTCAGCCCTGCTGGGCTGCAAATCTTTCAAGAGGAGGAGGGATAAGAAATGGGCTGTAAATTTTTAAACAAAAGCTAACCGGCAATTGCATTAAAATATCATTTTTTCAGGATTTCTCTACTCTCTACTCTTATAAAAACCAAAGCCAACTGCTAATTACATTAAAATATCATCTTTTCACCAACAAGATAAACTACTCATACAAATGCATCTTCATGTTCCGTGCAACGAACGGGCATCTTGCTAGTTAAGATTCTAAATTTCATTCATTTTTTTGCGGATAATTGTTTTTTAAATTTTATTTTGATATAATTTTTTGAAAACTATTTTTAACGTGACTCAAAATTTCGTGATTAAAAGAGTTCGGACCCCACCGATATATGCAAAATTTCGTTGAATTTTTTAGCAGTGCCCAGAATATATGGTATGTAATGCTAATAAAAAGAATATGAGCTTCAAATATCCTTTAGAATTAGCAAATGGGCTGTAAATTATTGAAAATAATGGCTAATGGGCTGTATGCTATTTTCCACAGATTTGGAGGCTGACTTCTGGGCCTACTAGGTTGACGATGACGCTATCCTAAATTGTTTTTTGACGCGTACGCAAGGCTTTGTCAACTTAGTCAACACACAGCAGCGACTGTTGGATGTCCATCCAACGGCCGCCGTGCTTCTTCAATCTCTGATTTTCCTGCTCCAGCCGCCCAAACCAGCGCCGACAGGACTGCCTGCTCCCTCCTCCTGTGGCTGGCTGTGCTGCCGCCAGGCCATCCCTCTAACCACCCACACATCCTGTTATTTTCCGGCGATGTCAGCCTCACCCCGTAGCCGACCAGTCAACGCTCGTTCTCCCCTTAGCGTGGGCATCCGCTGCGGTGACTTCGCCGGCTCTGGGTGGTTCTCTTCCTGGGCCCCGCCCTCGTCCACCCCGTTTGTGCTCTCGGCGCGGCGAGGTCAACATGGTCAACAAACAACAGCCATCGGAAGAGGCTAACAGTAGGGTCCCACACAGGAAAATGCCTCCTTATTACGCACAAAATAATGATTCCTCCACCTGATAGCTGGGACCCACCGGAAGGGTCTCTGTATTTTGTGAAAAAACGTTCCCCCCGCTGTCAGCTCGGACCCACCGGAAATGCCTCTTTATTACGCACAAAAAAAATGAATACTCCCCCTGCTAGCTGAGACTAACCTTGGTGGGAGGCTAACTTGTGGGCTTACTAAGTTTACGGGGACGGGGGCCTTTGTCAACTTTAGTCAATATATGAACGATTCTAGCTCCAGTGACCGTACGATGCCCATCAAACGGCCGTAGTGCTTCTTCAACCTCTGGTCTTCTTGCTCCAGCCGCCCAAAGCAGCGCCGGTCGTGTCGCCTGCTACTGCCGCCCGTGGCCGGCTATGATGCCGCGGAGGCCTCACCGCCCCCTACTACTCCCACCGCTGGCCAGGCCATCCCTCTATGCACCCACACCCCCTGTTATTCTGCGGCGATGACAACCTCACACCGCTGCCGAACGAGTGAACCCTCATACTCCTCTATGCGTGGGCATCCACTGCTGCATCTTCCCCGGCTCCGCGTTGTCCCCTTCCTAGGCCTCACCATCGTCCATCACCCTGGTGCTCCCGGCGCGGCGTGGTCAACGTGGTCAAGGAATGGATTCCATGGGACGTGGACTGAACGTGGAGAGGCTGACAGCTGGGTCCATGGTCGTAGCAAGGAAGTGCCTCCTTATTACGTGCAAAATATTTATTCCTCCACCTGACAGGCGGGACCCACCGGACGAGCCACCGTATTTCGTGAAAAAAACATTTCCCCCTGTCTGCTGGGACCCACCAGCTACATCTTCGCACGCAAGGAAGTGCGTCCGAAAAAAAACGATTCGCCCTCCTGACTGTTGGGACCCACCAGCTACATCTTCGCACGCAAGGAAGTGCGTCCGGGCAAAAAAAAGAAAACGATTCACCCCCCTGACTGCTGGGACCCACTAGCTACATCTTCACACGCAAGGAAGTGCCTGACAGTCGGGACCCACCTGGTCGAAGCGTACGTACTGTTGTCATTGGTCGCAAACGTGTACGTACATATTGGTCGATGTAGAGGCGCGCACGTGTCATAGTAGAGGCACGCACGTGTCGTAGTAGAGGCACGCACGTAGCATGTACATGTACGTACATCGGCGAGGGTGCAAGAAAGAAAATACGGCCACGTACGTACATACGGGTAGGGTCTCGAACGCCTACTCGCGCATATGTACATGGCTAGGTCGGAACGGAGAAACAGTGTCGTCGTCGTGTTCATGGGGAGGCAACGGAATGCGTCGTGTTCATTGGGAGGCAACAGAACGCGTGGGAGCTAACCGGCTGGGTCGGAACATAATGCGTGGTCGTGTTCATCGGGAGGGCTTGGACGGAACAGGCGATGGAAACGAGGCCTGGCGTACCGCACAATGGAGGAAACGACCTTGTGTTCGACCGGCCACGTTCAAAACAGGATCATGTTCATCGGGAGGTGTCTGGCGTACCGCAAAATGGAGGAAACGGACCTCCTACGGTCGAAACAGGGTCCTATTGACTGGGAGGGGCCTGGCGTACCGCAAAACGGAAGAAACGGACCTCCTATGGTCGAAACGGGGGTCCTGTTCATCGGGAGGGGTGTGGCATACCGCAAACGGATAAAACAGACTTGTGTTGGAGCGCTACGGTCGAAACGTGGGGGAGGGGTGTCACATACCGCAAAACGGGACTCCACGGGATACTGTTCATCTCCACGGTCGACCTCCTACAGCCTCCACGGGCTACCGTCGACCTCCTCCAGCCTCCACGGGCTCCTGTTTATCCAGCCTCCACCGCGCGCTACTCTACGGGCTAAAGTTCAACCACCCCTCCACGGGCACCCCTCCACCGTCTATTTTTCATCCAGCCCTCCACACCACGGGGTCCTGTTCAACCACCCCTCCATGGCCACCCCTCCACCGTCTATTGTTGATCCAGCCCTCCACACCACGGGGTCCTGTTCAACCACCCCTCCACGGCCACCCCTCCACTGTCTTATGTTCATCCAGCCCTCCACACCACGGGTTCCCGTTCCTCCAGAGGCAACGCCACCACTCGCTGTTCATCCAAACCCCCCCTGCAACACTCACTGTTCATCCAATCGATCGGCTTTAGGTAGCAGCAGTCGTGAAGGAATTGCTCCATCGGGTTCAGTTAACAGCCATCGATCGATCGCTCGGGTTCAGTAATGCGTAGCCTGCAGTGCAATCACTCGGGTTCAGTTAGAGCCCAACGCCTCGCTCGGGTTCAGTTAGAGCCAATGCCTCGCACACACGTGCATATGTACGAGAGAGACGCGCATTGCTCTGCCCCCGACCTCCCACCGTAACCGGCAACTCCCCGAAATTTTCCTCCCCTCGCTTCTACCACGGTTTTTTTCGTCATGGACGGCCCAAAGAATGTCATGCAGCTGCGTCTCCGGCCCTCCCAGGACGAAAAGCCCATTTTCTTTCATGATTTTTTGTCATAGAAATAGGAGCCCACCACATCTATGATGATACCGGGTTTTGTCACAATTATCATCATAGAAGTGTCATATGTATGACAGGAAAAAAATTCGTTCGACCCAAAATGTCACGGATGTGTCTTTTTTGTAGTGTTGGGAACATGAGGATCATCTCCGTTTTGAATACCCCGATTTCTTCCGTTCCTAGATCTCGATACGAGATCCTCTTGTAGTGGAGGAGAGTTGTAACACCCCAAAATATAATCCTTCCCATTTTGTAACATACCCAACTTTGATATTGATCTAATTCCATGTGGGTTCCATCATGTTTGGATTCATCTTGTTGCTTGATGTTTTACTTAGTGCATGCCATGCCATCTTTGTCATTTTTGCTTTATGCCATCCTATGTTGTTGCATCATGATCATTGTTAACCATGTGCCATTTCATTTTGTTGCTTGTGATCACCTTGTGTTGCTTCATGCATTTCATCCATCATGTCCGTGCCGTTGCTTTCTGTATGCATGACCCATGCATCATCACCACCTCCTTCCTTCTTGTTCCTTTTCATTTTGCAAGTTCCATTTTTTCCACCTCAATTAATGTCCAAGTTTTTCCTATAAATATTAGACCATGTCTTCAACCTCGGACAAATTTCAGCTCAATTGGGTTTGATTTGGTTGGGTTAAAAAATGCATCATGTTTGAAATTTATTCAAACTAGAATTATTTCTCTACCTCTAAAAATGCCCAAACCAATTATTTCAACTAGTGCGTAATTCCAGGGTCTTGGGGATATTCTAGTATCTCTCATACCCCTCTCCTTTCTCCCTGTGCTTTTCTTTTGTTCTATGATTTAGGAAAATAAAGAAAAAGAAAAGTAGCAGGAGACCAGCCCAGTACCACCAGCAGCAGCGGCCCAGTAGCAGCGGCCCACTCAGGCGCCCGCATCCCAACTCCATCGCGCGACCTCCCTCCCTCTGCTTTTTCTCACCCAGCCGTGCTTGTACCCCCGCTAGCCCGCTGCCGCGTGGCACCTACGGCCCCACCCATCAGCGGCTGTGCCCGCTCCCGCACCTACCTTTTCTTCCTCCTCGGCTCCCCGTTGTTGTGCACGCACATGGACACGCCCGAGGGTGTAGCCGCTCCATCCCGTCGCCCAAGCCCCTTTTAAACCCCCTCTCTGTGTCCATCCACTCCCTAGGGTTCCCCTCTTCCTTCCTCCGCTGCCGCCAGGCGAGTAGCTCGACCAGATCCACCGATTCCCCACCGTCCCGAGCGCATCCGAGTGCACGGCCTCGTCGCAAGCATGCCCTCCATCTTCTAGCGCCTTGTCAACCATATCCTTCTTCTTCCCCGACATCGACTATGTCCTCGATGACGACTACTTCTCCCGGGATCGTCTTCTTCAACTTCGGCCATTGTGACTTCATCCTTGTTTTCGGCTAACTCCGACCGCCTCCCGCCTGATCACGCCAGCATGCTCATGGTGAGCTCACGCACCTCCCTAACTGTTTTCCCCTTCATTTGCATGCTCTGTCGTGCTTGCCATGTGAGCCTGAGCTCGTCACCGTCGGGCCTCGTCTCTGGCGAGTGCCCCGACCTCCTTAGGTGTCTAGCACGTATCCTTCACGCTCGCCATGTCGCGTAGGGTCGGCCTCGCCATAGAAGCGTCGTGGTTGGTCTCTCGATCACCAAGTTCATCGTCGCAGTCGCCGCCTCTGTCCGCCACCTCCAACATCCTCTCCGTTGATGCCCGGACCCGTGGATAGCATGCACACGTGTGGATCCGTGCGCGGTCCGATCTTTTACATCCGATGTGTCGTAGTGTCACTGGAGCCATGTCCACCGAGCTCGCCGCCATGCCATAGTCATCGGTGGTGCTCTCCCCTGCTCCCTCTGTCTTGCAAACATGGCAGCATTGGGGCCCGCTGGTCAGCCACCCACGGTCCCTAGGGCCACTACCATGCACACACCCTGCCGCATGGATCCCTGGCCCCACATGTCATCCTCTCCCTTCTGTTTTATCCTAGACTCGGCATATTCCATTTTAGACACATTCCAGCTCATGCATCATTCCATTTCTGGACATTCCAGATCTGATGCTTTCTGTTTTTAGCAGTTTTCCTTTTTATGTCATTTTCCAGTTAAGGAAGTAACTTATAAGTTGCATTGCGGAGCATTTCCATACATGAACATGTACTTATTATATATTATATTGGGGTAGAAAAATCCAAACAATCCATCTATGGCATCAGTTTTGTCATTTGAGAAATTTTTATTGCATGTCATATTTACACAACTTGCCATTTTGCTATTTTTGGTCGAAATAATACAATTATTATATGAGTAGAATTTGTACATGAAGTAGAGCATTTTCATGCCATCTCACTGTTAGAGTTTATTTCATGCCATGATATGCCCGGAGGTGACTCCCACAAACTTGTTAACACGCTAAGATAATATTATTGTTTTTCTACTAGTTGAAATCTGCCAAGTCTGAAACTGCTAGTAATAAAATTGCCATGTTGTCTTGATGGTTCCCACTAATCTACAACTATTCTGACCATGCTCACTAATCATGTTTTGTTCTATGTCACCAGTACTCTCATGCCATGCCATTTGATGCCTTGTAATACTACTGTAGCATGCCGTAAACTTGCTCTAAATATGCCATGATGATGTTATTGTCAGTTCAGCATGCATATTGTTTTGTTCACCGTTTGAGATCTGTGCATCCATTTTCAGTGATCTCCATATCCTTTTCATCTCAAATCTTCCAATCTATTGGCATACTTGGATTGCCAAAAAAATTCCATAACCATCTTGTCTTCGTCATTTCCTTCCCGACATCATAACCTTAGTTCCGGTAGAACAGTAGCCCCGTTCGTGACATTCTTCATATGCATTCATGATAGAATTGCATGTAGAACCTGTTCGTTTCCATGTCATGGTTGTTTATTGGATGCTTGTTCTTCTTTGGGTAGTACCGGGAGACGAGTTCGAGTCTGGGGACCCTGTTGAGTATGTTAACGAGGAGCAAGGTTTCGATCTCACCGAGGAACAATTTGGCAAGATGATCATTCCTTGATATCACTACTATCTTTGCTTTGCTAGATATCTCGTTCCTATTCCTATGTCGTGCTACCTAATACTTGTCTGTTAGCCTTCCAAATTGCCATGAAAAAGCCTCTAATCGCACCTTCCTAGCAAACTGTTGTTTGGCTATGTTACCGCTTTGCTTAGCCCATCTTATGGTGTTTCTAGTTGTAGGTGCAGTGCATGTTGTTTCATGTTGCTACATGGATATCATGGTATATCACAATATCTATTATTTTATTAATACATCTATAAACTTGGTTATGGGTGGAAGGCTCGGCCTTTTGCCTGGTGTATTGTTCCACTCGTGTCGCCCTAGTTTTCGTCATACCATTGTTATGTTCCTTGTTTTGTGTTCCTTCACGGTCGGGGTTTATGGGGCCCCCCTTGACAATTCACTTTGAATAATGTTGGTGTACTAGAGTAGGGGTACCCTAGTATCCCGAACTTGTGCACGGGCAGTTGCAGCACACCGCGGCAAGGCTTGCCGGGCGACCGCCAAGCTCCTCCGTGGTTCCTTTGGAGCCATTCAAGAACAAAGTATTCAAGCCAAGGAGACAAGGCCCCGGCAAGAGGAGCTTGCCGGGAAGGCCAACCAAGGCATCTAAAGGAACTTGCCGCGACGCGCCACGCGTCCCGACGAGGCCCGGTGAGCGACAAGCTTCCGGACGCGACAAGACAACAACCGCGGCAAGGTGCTTGCCGCGGCAAGCTACCACTCTGTACCCGCGCTCCAGCACATCCACCAACGTGTCGCCCTGGGGTCTTTCCAGGCGCGCGTGGCAAGAGTCTGTGCAGCCAGCGGTGCGAGGTGGCGAGCGACGCTGACGAGATTGCCATCGTGGAGAACGGTGGTGTCCCTGACGGTCCTTTTCTGCACTATTTGGGCGACACAAATGGGCATTTAATGCTTTTGTCCCCTGCCGTCAGGGTTAGGTAGGATACACTATACAGGTAGTTGTACCAACCGCAACACCTTTTCCATTTTTACCCTTGACTACGTTGCCACCTGTCGCTGACCCCTTCAGCATATAAAAGGAGGCCCATGCGCAACGGAGAGGGGGGTTCAAAACCAGAAAACACTCACGCTCGGTCTTGTTAGCAGCTCGTGTGTACTGTAGCACTCAGCGCCCCCGAGCAAGAACACAATACAATTAGACAAGCAGCAGTAGGAGTATTATCTCTCCGGAGAGCTCCGAAGCTGGGTAAACTGCTCGTGTGCATCGCCTCGATCTGCTCTTTGTGCGATCTCCGCCCCCCGCCGAACCGAAAGGGGCTCGGTCCGCCGGTCCCATAGGTGTTCATGGAACAGCTTCCCCCGACATCTTTGGCGCGCCAGGTAGGGGGCGTCGAGGTTGTGTGAACCTGATCCGGCATTCACACGAGCTAGATCTTCATCTTCTTCACTGACATGCCACCGAAGAAGAAGGCTTCGGCGGCAACTGTTCCGTCCACGTCGATCCCACCACCACCGGAGCAATCGGGTGATGGGGTAGACGCTGGCGGAAGAACGGGCATCGACGAGGGAGCTCACAGTGCTGCCAGGTCCAAGGACAAGGCTGCGCAGACCTCAGTGTCCGTACATGCACCGCGCCCATCTCAGGAGGCGCAGGACTGACAGCGTCATGGTACTCGCAGTGCCATACATTTGTTAGGCCAATATCAAGCTGGTGGATCTTGGGGTGCTCAAGACCAGCATGCACGCCAGCATGCTGACACGAGCGAGACACGGTCGCCTGGACGGGATACTGCTCCTTCTAACATAGTTAGAAGTCCGAGCATATCCCGCTCCTCGCACCGTTCGCCACTGCCGCCCACCACTCCAGCAGAAGCTTTGTCGCGAGCTCAACTGCTCCTGGATTACCCTCCAATGGAAGACAAGATCGACAGATGGAGGGCCACCATTCAGAGTCTCATCAGCTTCGCCAACGGCGACACTCCGCAGCAGCTGAGTACATCGCTGCCGCGGCAGGACCGCCAGGCACGAGCCGATGGCGACGAAACCGGTGGGGGTGCAACTACCATGCACTCTCCACCCCGAAGGCCAAGATCGCCGACTCGCCGGATCCACCTCGATAGCGACTGCACCGCATCATCAGATCCACGAGCTCGTCGCGATCAGCGCCAAGTTCTTCACGAATGACAGCAAGAAGACGCTCGTACTCGCATCAAGCGCCGAAGAGAAGCACGGCGTCAATCCGACCAGCGCGCTGGGCCTTCTGTTGACATGCATGCGCCAGGGGAACCAGGCGACTTGCCGTACGCGGTAGGTTGCCCTGCGTTCACCCGTGAGCTGCGGCAAGTCCAGTGGCCCAGCACGAAGAATTTCAAGCCAGACGTACCAGAGAAGTACGACGGCAAGTCGCATCCGTCGGAATTCCTCAGCATCTACACCATCATGGTGCAAGCTGCCGGGGGACGGGACGGCAAGATCCTGGCCAACTACTTCCCGCTGGTGCTCAAGCCCAATGTCAGATCCTGGCTCATGCACTTGCCGAATAACTCCATATCCTCCTGGGCAGATCTATGCCATCAGTTTGTCGGTGCCTTTACAGGCGGCCACAAGCCTCATGGCCAAGAGAGCGACCTTCATCTGCTCGCCCAGAAGGAAGGAGAGCCCCTGCGCAAGTACATTCAGAGATTCAGCCGCGTACAGCATAACATCCCAGATGTCCACCTTGCCGCAGTAATCAGCGCGTTCCATCAGAACATGCGAAACCGCAGGATGCGGGAGGAGATGGAGATGTGTAAGATCAGAGACGTCAGTGAGCTATATGCCCTGGCCGACAAGTGTGCGCGTGCTGAGGAAGGGATGAAACTCCCCGGAGAGAATAGAGGAGCAGGAGGATCTGATAGTGAGGAGACTGCCCCGGCAAAGAGAAACCGGCGGCGGAACAACAGGAAGAAGAAAGGCAGAGATGTGCTAGTCATTGAGCAGTCCGGCAACGGAGGTGGCGCCAAGAAAGCAAAAGTTGGTAGCTCCGGCAAGGAGATTGCCGCAGGCACCAACTACCAGGCTGTGGCGGTCGCCGACAAGCAGGACGGCACCAACAAGCAGTACTGCAAGATCCACCGCACCAAGGGCCATGACCTCCAGAGCTGCAAGAAGGTAGAACAGCTTGTCGAGCAGCAAAAAGCTGAATACGAGCGACGCGACAAGGAGAAAGCCCAGGAAGGTGCTGGAGGAGCCGGCAAGAAACGTCTCGGCCGAGGAGGATGCCGCGGCAAGGCCAAGCAGCGGCAAGGAGACAGACCTCCCCGCGGCCGCGACAAGGATGAAGATGACGACGACGATGAAGATATGGATGATGACGAGACCGATGAGAAGGAGTTCCAGAAAGCCACAGAGGTCCTGTGCGTTGACGGCGGTGCTTCTCTGCATACTTCACACCGCCAGCTCAAGCAGTGGGTGCGCGAAGTCAATGCGGCAGAACCACCCATCGAGTCACGCAAGCCTCTGAAATGGTCCAGCTCGCCTATCATCTTTGATATTGAGGACCACCCTGATCGCATAACTGCGGTCGGGTGCTTGCCGATGTTGGTTTCACCAACTATCCGCAACCTCAAGGTCACTAAGATGCTAGTTGACGGCTGGGCCAGCTTGAACTTGATCTCCTCTGCGGTACTCCAAAAACTCCAGATCCCTGATAGAGAGCTCGAAGAGACCGGCACATTCCAAGGAATCAATCCGGGAAGGAGCAAGCCGAAGGGAAAGATCACGTTGCCGGTAATGTTTGGCAGCGAGTTAAATTTCAGGACTGAGAGGGTTACTTTTGACGTTGCTGACTTTCCATTGCCTTACAATGGGATACTCGGCCGTCCAGCACTCGCCAAATTCATGGCAGCCTCTCACTATGCATACAACATGCTGAAGATGCCAGGCCCGATAAGTGTCATCTCTGTCCCTGGCGACAAGAAGGATTCTCTTATCTGCGCCGACAAGATCTACCGGGAAGCAGCAGCCGCAACAGATTGCAAGTCACTTGCCGTTGAAGCTCCCGGGGCGAAGAAGAAGACCAAGTCCGGCAAGAGTTCTGATGCCCACTCGGCAAGCGCACCTCTTCGGAGTGCTGCGCTACCGTCGAGGACGCACCATCGAGCTCCACCAGCAAGTGTAAGAAGACAATGGCAGCTCCACTAGAGACCAAGAAGGTGTCCGCCAAGGAGGATGGCACTGGTGGTACCTTCACCATCAGTGCCACTCTCGACCCTAAATAGGAAAGCGCGCTCGTTGCTTTCCTGCGGGCGAACGTCGACGTATTTGCATGGCAACCATCTGACATCCCCGGTGTTCCCAGGAAAGTAATCGAGCACCATCTTGCCGTCTGTCCTCATGCGCGGCCCGTCAAGCAGAAAGTCAGGAAAAAGGCAGTGGAGCGCCAAGAATTCATCGCAGAAGAAATCAAGAAATTGGAAGCAGCAGGCCTCGTCAGAGGAGTGCTCCATCCTACGTGGTTGGCCAACCCTGTAGTCGTGCGCAAGGCAAACGGGAAATGGAGGCTTTGTATCGATTTTACCAATGTTAATAAAGCTTGCCCCAAAGACCCATTTCCCTTGCCGCGCATCGACCAGATTGTTGACTCCACGGCCGGATGTGACTTGCTTTCATTTCTTGATGCATACTCAGGATACCATCAGATCTTCATGGCAGAAGAGGATGAGGAGAAGACCGCATTCATCACCCCATGTGGCACATACTGTTTCGTACGGATGCCTTTCGGTTTAAAGAATGTTGGTTCAACATTTGCAAGGGTTGTCCATGACGCTTTTGTGCCGCAAATACACAGAAATGTGGAAGCCTACATGGACGACATAGTGGTCAAGAGCAAGGACAAGTCAACTCTGATTCAAGATTTAGACGAAACCTTTGCAAATCTGCGCAAGATCAACCTCAAGCTTAACCCCGAGAAGTGTGTGTTCGGAGTCCCCTCCGGCAAGCTTCTCGGGTTCTTCATGTCTCAGCGGGGAATTGAAGCCAATCCCGACAAGGTCAAGGCCATTGAGCAGATTGAAGCACCAAAGCGCGTCAAGGATATACGAAGACTTGCCGGTTGCGTGGCTGCTCTTAGCAGGTTTATCTCTAGGTCTGCTGAGCGCGCCCTGCCGTTTTTCAAAATATTGAAAAAGGCAGGTCCAATGAAATGGACTCCGAAAGCGGAGGCTGCGCTGCAGGACTTAAAGAGATACCTGTCCTCCACTCCAACACTTGTCGCACCTAAGCCACAAGAGAAGTTGATGATGTATATAGCGGCAACCAATCAAGTGGTTAGTGTTGCGTTAGTAACAGAGAGGGAGGCAGATGATGAGCCAGCAACCACAACAGATGCATCCAGCGACAAGTAGGGGACTTCACCGACAAGCTCTGGTCCCGACAAAGATGGATCTGCGCAGGCGCGTGAGAAGATGCAGAAAAGAATGGTGCAGCACCCAGTTTACTTTGTCAGTTCCCTTCTGCAGGGGGCTAGGTCAAGGTATTCTGGTGTGCAAAAATTGCTTTTCGGCCTTCTCATGGCCTGGAGAAAGCTGCGCCATTACTTCCAAGCACATGAGATCACAGTCGTCACTCGTTTTCTGCTAAAGAGGATACTGCAAAATCCAGAAGCAACAGGCAGGATTGTCGAGTGGGCACTGGAACTGTCAAGCTTTGGCCTCAAGTTTGAGAGCACTTCAACTATCCAAAGCAGAGCATTGGCAGAGTTCATAGCAGAATGGACGCCAACACAAGATGAAGAAATTCCAAAAACGAGCATCCCCGTCAAGGAAGCAAGCAAAGAGTGGCTGATGTACTTTGATGGTGCCTCCTCGCTACAAGGCGCCGGTGCGGGCGTGCTACTTGTCGCACCCACCGGAGAGCACCTCAAGTACGTAGTCCAGATGCACTTTCCCAAGGAGCTAGCAATGAACAATACCGCAGAGTATGAAGGATTGCTTGCCCGTCTCAGGATCGCAGCAGACCTTGGGATCAAGAAGCTTATTGTCATGGGTGACTCACAACTTGTCGTCCGCCAAGTGAACAAGAATTATCAGAGTCCGTTGATGGAAGCTTACGTTGATGAAGTGAGAAAGTTAGAAGAGCACTTTGACGGCCTACAGATGGAACATGTTCCGAGAGCTCAGAACGACATTGCCGATGGCCTGTCAAAGTGCGCCGCGCTTAAGTTACCTGTGGAACCAGGGATCTTTGTGCTCAAGCTGACTCAACCATCTGTAACGCCATCAACTCGACAGAGCAAGAAGAGGAAGTTGATTTCTGGTGACTATTTTCCGGCAGAGCTCCCCGAAGCCGCCGCCAAGAAGGTCGTCAAAATCAACACCAAGAGTGCTGAGGAGCAGTCTGCTCCGGCAAGCACTAGGATTTGTTCCGTTGAAGCAGACGCTCCCGACAAGTTTTGCTCCGGCAAGCTTGCCGGGAAACATCAAGCTCCGGCTGAGCCGCAGGTTCTCTCCGTAGAAGCAAATGTTCCCGCAGCAGCAGATGTGCCTTTAGTCCTTGTTGTCGAGCCGCAAGCTCCAGCATGGGCACAGCAGATTGTCCTTTGCCTTCAGACAGGAGAACTTCCCGAAGAGCAAGAAGAAGCAGAAAGAGTAGCCCGGCAGTCAAGTATGTACCAGTTTGTCGACAACACACTGTACAGAAGAAGACTCAACGGTGTGAAATTGAAGTGTATTCACTGGGAAGACAGACAAAAGCTGTTGGCAGAGATACATGGAGGCATATGTGGTCACCACGTTGGCGCAAGAGCACTTGCCGGCAAAGCGTTCCGGCAAGGATTCTTTTGGCCGACAGCCCTCCAGGATGCAACTGCACAAGTAACCAAGTGTGAAGCGTGCCAGTTCCATTCCAAGCTGATACACCAGCCAGCTCAAGCTCTCCAGACGATCCCTTTATCCTAGCCATTTTCGGTCTGGGGGCTCGATATCCTCGGCCCTTTTCCCCAAGCTGTCGGGGGCTTTGAGTACTTGTACGTTGCAATCGACAAGTTCACAAAGTGGCCGGAAGTGGAACCAGTGAGGAAGGTGACAGCACAATCAGCAGTCAAGTTCTTTAGGTCGATTGTTTGTCGTTTCGGGATCCCTAACAGGATCATCACCGACAACGGCACACAATTCACGAGCCGCACCTTCATGCAGTACGTCCAAGATCTTGGCGCCAAGGTCTGCTTCGCTTCTGTTGCTCATCCGAGAAGCAACGGTCAAGCGGAGAGGGCAAATGTTGAAGTGCTACACGGGCTCAAGACCAGGACTTTCGACAGGCTGCAAAGGTGCGGAAAGAACTGGATTGAGGAGCTGCCGGTGGTTCTTTGGTCGATCAGGACAACACCAAATCGAGCCACTGGCTAGACACCTTTCGCTCTAGTCTATGGAGCAGAGGTAGTTCTCCCCATGGAACTCGTATACGGGTCACCTCGAGTGCTCGCTTATGATGAGCTCGAGCAAGAGCAGTTGCGACAAGATGACGCGCTGCTCCTTGAGGAAGACCGTCTTCAGGCTGCTGTACGAGCTGCTCGATACCAGCAAGCTTTGCGCCGCTACCATAGCCGCAAAGTTAATGCCAGAAGTCTCGAGGAGGGTGACCTTGTTCCTCAGCACGTTCAGTCCGCCAAGAATTCCAACAAGTTGACGCCGAAGTGGGAAGGCCCTTACCGGGTGAAACGAGTCACTAGACCTGGCGCTGTCCGCCTTGAGACCGAAGATGGCATTCCGGTGAGCAACTCCTGGAACATTGAGCATCTTCGTAAGTTTTACCCGTAAGGCGCGGTTGCCGGAACCTGTTCCGGCAACCACCTTTTGTACAAGTCTTGCCGATGTTGCATGTAATCCTTTGTACAAAGTCGGGCGCAGAACCCGTGCATAAGTAAAGATCATGTGCTCCGCACATCTTGTCAATTTCATGCTTTCTACTATCTTTGCATGCATTATCTGACACTTTGTGCAGCGCCTACCCCCGGTAAGCAATAACGAGCCGTAAGGCTCCATATCTTTATTTTCTCTTCTTTCTTTTTCTCAAAAAGGAAATGAAGGTTCCCTCGCACACAAGTTTGCCGGGGGGAAAGGAGAAGATAATGGTGTGGACCAGGCATTGTTCAAGGAAGTTTTGCCTTACCGGAAAGCAAACGACAGAAAAGCTAAGTTGCCAAAGTTTGAGCAATCAGTTTAAAATTTTTAAGTTATCTTCCTCGAACGACCGTACTTTGTATGGAAAACCTGTGCGCAGAGGAACCAACTCGTAGCTAGTTGCGCCCTTACTTTGTTTCGAGTCCGCTCAACAACTTAAGTGAGCTGCGACTAGTTGCGACAAGGTTTCTTGTCGGAAGCGGCACCGCCAGCAGGCTGCTGATGTCCCGCACTCAGCACTCGCGGCTAAGGTTCCTGCGCCGACAAGTTCCCTAAAAGCGTAGGGAAAAAACATACAAAGGAAGGAATCAAGTAAAGGAAATAACACAGCAATCTCTACCCAAAATCGAGTTATATTAGAAGATAGCTTGTCGCTGCTCTAACAGATTGTTCTTATAACATGACCAGCAGCGACAAGAAAAAGAGAAAACGGGCAGCCTAATCTACGCGATCGCCCTCAACCCTCTTGATCTCGCTCACCTTGTCCACAATGGGTGCGACAAGGGCCTTGAGCGCTTCCAAATCAGCATCCGGAAGGCCACCTTCACCAGCACCTTTTGAAGAACTCCCGCGCAGATCTTGCGCGACTCGTCGGCCAGCTGCTTTGGGATCTTCTCCCGGAGTCGCTGGAGGGCCGTCGCCACGCCTTTGAAGAACAAGCTGAGCTTGGCACTGGGTTGGAGGTGCTCATCGGAGGAGTACCCGAGATCCTCCATCCCCAGCTGCGCCAGCTCCCCGTCGATGGCTGTGGCAACATTCACCAGACCCTCGGTCCAGTGCTCCACAGTCTCCCTAAAAGCATTCTCGGTGGCAGCAGCACTCGCCAGCAGTGCCTCGTCGGCCTTGATCTTTTCCTTCAAGGCCACCTCCTGCTCCCTGGCGCCGTCCAGCGTCTTGGTCAAAGTGGCCAGCTTCAACTCAAGATCTGCGTTGGAGTCCTTGGCGGCGCTAAGCTCTTTGCTCCTCTCAGCGAGGCGACCCTGCAGCTCGCCATGAGCGGCGGCGTCCTTCTCGCGCTCACGCTTGAGCGCGGCAAGCTCCTCGCTGCTCGCCTTGAGATCGGCCTCCAGCTGCGCCGTCTTCGTCTCCACCTCCTTCTTGGTGGCCTCGGCAGCTGCGGCAGCATCCTTTGCTTCCTTGAGAGCCCTGCCAATTGCTTGCTCGCACGCGGCAAGCTCCTCCTCGTGGCTGTCAAGGTTGACCTTGCACTGCGCCAACTCGCCTTCTTGCGCAGATAGCTTCTCGGCAGCGAGCCGTTGTTGCTCTTCGACCTCAGCCTTCTCAAGGAGGAAGGCTTTCCGCTGCTCGGCGACTTGCTCCCGCTCCTTTGCCAGGGACCGGAGAGTTTCCTGCCTGAGACCCCGGAGCTCCTCCGTGCGCTTCTCGATGTCCACTCCCGCCTTCACGACAAGCGCTTCTCGGGATTCTAGCTTGGCTTGTCGGGCGCGGTAAAGCAACAACAGCTTCCGCAGCAGCCGCTCCTCCTCAGGCTCGTCGCTGCTGCTGTTTGGCGCGTCGACCAGCGTCAGCCCAGCGGAGGCGAGCACCTCTCCATCCAAGGCTTATCCTTCGACCGGCGCCCTGGACCTTGACGCCCAGGGGAGCTTGATGAAGATGCCGTCGCCGGCCTTCAAATAGGCGCCGGGCTGGGGCTCTTCGGAGCCTGGAGCTGCAGCAGCAGCGGAGGGATCGGCGGTCGCCGCAGCGCCTGGCGCTCCTGCGGCCTCGGGACCGTCAGTGCGATCGCCGGATCCCTCGCCAGCTTCTGAGGCAGCAGCTTTGGCGGCCTCTTCGCCGGCGGGCTCATCAGCGCAGGCTTCTCCTTCGGTGGCAACGGCGTCGTCGGTATTGCTGCGCGCGTTTTCCTCGCCGGCGACCTCGGTTTCCATCTGCTCCGTGGCAGATGGATCTGACGAACGGAGAAAAGAGAAAAGTCAAGCAAATATCCAAAAAGAAAATCAGAAGAAGAAGAACCCAAGGGAAGTTTTAAAGCAAGAGGATTACCTGTACTAGGATCTGTAGTCGTGGTCTCAACTACCGGAGGGTCGCTGGTGCTGTCCCTTGCCGGAGAACTGTCCCTTGCCGGAGAATTCTCCCTTGCCGGAGAACGCTCCCTTGCCGGGGAATCCTCCCTTGGCGGTGTAGTCGAAGCAGATGGCATCTCGGGAGTGGCTTCCGGGCTCCCCTGGTGAGGCTGCTCTGCTCCTGCACGAACCAACAGGCAGATATCAGCAAAGGAAGAGCACCCATGCACGCCTGAAAGCAGGAAATAAACTATACACTTATGCTGGGGGCTGCGCTGGGGGCTGCTTTGGGGAAAAGTTGCTGGGTCCGGCAAGATGGTCTCGGACACGCCCTCTGCTGTCGCGGTGGGTTCGTCCTCGATCACAATCACCGGGACCTTGGCTCTCTTCGCCGCTCTCTGGGCTAGAGTCCTGAAAAGGAATGGGTTCGGAGTAAAGCAAATCAGATACAAGACAAAACAGCAAAAATTGAAGAACTACAAACACGGCAAAGAATCTTACTCTTCTTCTTCCTCGTCGGAGCTGAGCGCGGAGAGATCGAAGTCCGGCTCGCCTCCGGTGCGACGAGGCGGAGGAGTAGTTTCCCTTGTCCGCTTGGCAGGAGCAGTAGCGGTGGACCGGGAAGACCCCGCTCCAGTTGCCGCAGCAGCGTGAGGCGCTCCCGCGGCAACAGTGCTTGCCGCGGTAGAGCGTGTTGCGCGGCACGGCGGCTGTTGATTCGCCTGCCGCCCCACTACGTCCCCGGCCTTGCGGAGACGCCTTCTTGGTGGAGTTGGGGGCTCCGCTTGCGGCGAGCTGGCTGAAGGTGGGGAGGAGGAGGAGCCGATCTTCAATGATTCGCTCGCGCCCTCGGCGGGCTTGCTCGACTCAGCTTCAGGCCCGACAAGCTCTTCCTCGCCGGCAACCTCCTCTCGCTCGACAAGGCTTGCCGCCTCTGCTGCCTCTGCCTCCTCCACGGTGAATCCAAACTCACCTGCGGCAGCGGCTGCTGCCGCCTCTTCCAGCCTAGTGGTGATGCGCTGCATCTCCGCATCGGTGGTGCCGCGGGTGAGGCTCTTCTGTTCGTCGGAGCGGACCGGCACTTCTACCAAGCCGTCAAAGAAATCCCGCACGACGTCGTCTGCAGGCTCTTGCCAGGTTGGGACGATTCCATGCGAATCGCACAGCGGCATCATTGCACGGATGCGGTCGAGCGAGGAGTTGTTGCATAACAAAACGACACCCCTCGGCAACATGAATGGATGTTGAGGATCACCCTTGAACAGTTCCAGGAGCATCGCGTCCAGCTCCAGGACAGTGAAGTTGAAGTTGAGGCCCGGTGCAGCCTCACGATATCCGCCGAGTTTTGGAACTCCCAGGCGGGTCTCCTCCTCTCCTGCAGGGGGGCGATGCGGCGGCGAAGGAAATCTGCGCCAACGGCGCCTACGGTGAGCCCGGCAAGCCTGAGGCGTAAGATCCGGATGATGGCAATCTTCAGCCTATCGTCTTCCGGGGCCACGTTGCTCCAATCGTTGTCGCGCGCTATTGGGGCTTGTCGCAGGGCGGTAAATGGCTGCGGGTTCTCCTCGACAATCCAGCACCACTCTGCTCTCCATTCCTCCCACTTGCTGCGGAGCTCTCCCTCCAGATAAGCTTCCTTCTTGCCGACTCTCGAGATCCAGGTGATTCCGCCGGATAAAGGCTCTCCCCTCTCGACTCGGGGCATAAAGAAGTGGCCAAAAAGAGCTACGTTTGGATGGACTTCGACAAAGTTTTCGCAGAGATGTGCGAAAACTGCCATGGTCAGAACGGCGTTGGGGGTGAAGTCAAGGAGGCTGAACCCGTAGGTGTTCATGATGTCACAGAAAAATTTGGAGAAGGGCGGGCAGAGCCCGCAGTAGAAGAACAGCGCAAAGAAGGGGTATCCATTCAGAGCTAGTTCCGAGGCGGCAGCCGGGAGTACCTTCGTGCGCGGATGCGCTCGCGTCTCCGTCGACCAGAAGAGGTAGTAGTACTCCCTCAGCTCCTTTGCGGCAAGCTGAGGGGGGAAGATGGCCGGCTCCTTTCGCAGCGCCGCGAGCCGCTGCGCCTCGACCGATTTCACGCCCTTCCCCTTGTCGGCTTTCGGGGCCATGGCGGAGGTGGTGGGGGAGATCGACGGCGTTGGTGGTGCTGGTGGCAATGGGGGGCGGCGCACTGCTCTCTTTCGGCTTTGAGAAGAAGGGGGGGAGTGGCGGAGATTTCCGAGATTGGAGTAGAAACCCGCGAGATGGGCGAACTGCCCCTGTTTCCCTTGCTTATAAAGAGGGAGGGGCGGATATTCCGCCTTTCCGAATAAATAAACCACCCACGATCTCTCCCACGATGCCGCATTCGACGCGTGCCGTTGGGGGAGGGCGCGGTGGATACGGAGTAAGATACGGCGTAACCCAGGCCACGCGTGCCCGTGCCCTGTTTTGGGCCTGGCCCAACAGCGCTCGGCGCCATGTATGGCCCAGGCCCGGGGCTCCTGTCGGTGTACTAGAGTAGGGGTACCCTAGTATCCCGAACTTGTGCACGGGCAGTTGCAGCACACCGCGGCAAGGCTTGCCGGGCGACCGCCAAGGTCCTCCGAGGTTCCTTTGGAGCCATTCAAGAACAAAGTATTCAAGCCAAGGAGACATGGCCCCGGCAAGAGGAGCTTGCCGGGAAGGCCAACCAAGGCATCTAAAGGAACTTGCCGCGACGCTCCACGTGTCCCGGCGAGGCCCGGTGAGTGACAAGCTTCCGGACGCGACAAGACAACAACCGCGGCAAGGCGCTTGCCGCGGCAAGCTACCACTCTGTACCCGCGCTCCAGCACATCCACCAACGTGTCGCCCTGGGGTCTTTCCAGGCGCGCGTGGCAAGAGTCTGTGCAGCTAGCGGTGCGAGGTGGCGACCGACGCTGACGAGATTGCCATCGTAGCGAACGGTGGCGTCCCTGACGGTCCTTTTCTGCACTATTTGGGCGACACAGACGGGCATTTAATGCTTTTGTCCCCTGCCGTCAGGGTTAGGTAGGATACACTGTACAGGTAGTTTTACCAACCGCAACACCTTTTCCATTTTTACCCTTGACTACGTTGCCACCTGTCGGTGACCCCTTCAGCATATAAAAGGAGGCCCATGCGCAACGGAGAGGGGGTTCGAAACCAGAAAACACTCACGCTCGGTCTCGTTAGCAGCTCGTCTGTACTGTAGCACTCAGTGCCCCCGAGCAAGAACTCAATACAATCAGACAAGCAGCAGTAGGAGTATTATCTCTCCGGAGAGCTCCGAAGCTGGGTAAACTGCTCGTGTGCTTCGCCTCGATCTGCTCTTTGTGCGATCTCCGCCCCCCGCTGAACCGAAAGGGGCTCGGTCCGCCGGTCCCATAGGTGTTCGTGGATCAGCTTCCCCGACAAATAATACTCTTCCAGCAAGGCCCAACTTTGATTTTAACATTTTTCTAATAACAACTAAAATTGCATAGGGAGTAATTAACCCAAGGATTCTTAATCAACAACCTAGACTGATGCTCCTCATGAGTATTGGTCCAAAATAGAGCACCTTGCGGTGCCCCTTGGAAACTTGGCTCTCAACAAACCATAAGCTTAACTCATCCTTCATGGCCTGATTTCGAGATACGCACGGCTCCTATCAGGGTCAGCATGTTGGGAGGTTTTGCTGGTTTTGTTTTACCATTGTCAAAATAACTTGTGCATCAGGATTCGGAGATTGATCGGGCAGTCATGTAGATGGAGGTTTTTCCTCTCTGGATCGTCAGATTTTATGATGGACTAAGTTGGGACACCCCCGCGTGGTTTAATCTTTTCGAGAGTCGTGCCCGCAGTTATTGGCAACTTCAAAATTTGTGATATCTGGTTGTAGAAAACTTGACACTAAATTCAATTATGATACACCAACCGCATGTGTATCCGTGATCACTCTCTTTTCGACGAGGTTTGGGAAGAGAACATTGTGGAGTTATGTTTGAACCATAAGTAGTATTCAGGATCACTTCTTGATCATAATATTTTGCGACCGATATGTGTAGTCACTGATCTTATTTTTGTACTCATAAGTTAGCCACTTACACATGCTTAGTGCTTGCTGCAACCTCACCACTTAACCATGCCATACCCATAAGCTTTTGTTAGCCTTGATATCATGGACTGAGATTGCTGAGTTCTCGTGGCTCATAGATTACTACTAAAAAAGTTGCAGGTACCGATTCAGATACAGGTGATGGTACAAAGCTCCAGTGGGAGTATGGCAAGGATCGTGGTTCTATGTATGTTTCGTTTCCGGACGATGAGCAGTCATTTCTAGTCGGGTCGATCGTGATTGTAACATGGGTGGTTATGTCTTCTCTCATTTATTTTTCGTCCATAGTCGAGCCCTGATATTCATTTTGGATGACTGTATCAATGATTGAATAATGTGTTGTAGACATGTGGCGAGTGTAAGTCTTTATGTAGTATTCTCCTCTATTCATTACATGGATTGTGCGAAGATATAACCATCCTTGTGATGGGCCTAATATGCACTTATGCCCCTAAGTCGTGCCTCAACACATGTGGGATATAATCACATATTGGGTGTTACAATAGGTTTGTGGTAAACTACTCACACATTATTGGAAGGGTAGCAAGGTTGATGTACAACCCCTCTGTGGTCGATTCCCCCTCTGGCACAGTGTCGGAAAAGGCCTCTAGATGGGATCTCATGAGAACAGACACTTGCGGCGGCAGAAAAAGTATTTCGGGTGGCTCTCTGATGTACGAGAAACATTTGTGAATTTATAGAGGCGGAATTAGGTCAATAGATGACACGAGGGTCCCACAAGCCAGCCACCCCGGGGCGCGCCTCCCGAGCTTGTCGCTCTGTTGTGGTTGCTACTTGTGAGCTGTGTTGGAATTTCCTCGAAAAGGAGAGGATGATGTAGTATAGTAGAGATAAGTATTTCCCTCAGTTAAGAACAAAGGTTATCAATCTAGTAGGAGAACCACGCAACACCTAGTTAGCAGTACCTGCACACACAAAAACAAAATACTTGCACCCAACGCGAAGTGGGGGTTGTCAATCCCTCGGCGGTTAATTGCAAGGATTAAATCTCGTAGTGATAGATAGATAATAAAATGAAAAATAAAATAAAATAAAGAGGGTCGGGGGCCATAGTTCTCACTAGAGGCTTCTCTATTGAAGACCCGGGGGCCATAGTTCTCACTAGAGGCTTCTCTATTGATGATAGCATATAGTTGGTAAACAAATTACTGTTTGGCAATTGATAGAAAAGAGAATAATCATGATGATATCCAAGGCAATGATCATGTATATAGGCATCACGTCCGAGACAAGTAGACCGACTCCTGCCTGCATCTACTACTATTACCCCATATATCGACCGCTATCTAGCATACATAATATTAAGTTCATAAAGAACAGAGTAGCGCTGTAAGCAAGATGACATGATGTAGACAAAGTAAACTCATGCATGAATAAATCCCATATTTTTATCCTTAATGGCAACGATACAAATACGTGTCATGTCCGTTTCTGTCACAGGGATTGAGCACCCCAAAATCAAATCCATCACAAAGCACCTTTCCCATTGCAAGAAAAATCAATCTAGTTGGCCAACCCAAATCAATAGATCGGAGAGCAATATAAAGCTATAATAATCATGCATAAAATAGTTCAGAGAAGACTCAAATAATATTCACATATAATCTGATCATAAAATCAGAATTCATCGGATCCCAACAAACACATCACAAAAAGTGATTACATCGAATAGATCTGCAAGTACATCAAGGAGAAAATTGTATTGAAGATCAAATAGAGAGATGAAGCCATCTAGCTACTAATTATGGAACCATAGGTCTGTGGTAAACTACTCACACATCATCGGAAGGGCAGCAAGGTTGATGCAGAGCCCCTCCGTGGTTGATTCCCTCTCTAGTAGAGTGTCGGAGAAGGCCTCCAGATGGGATCTATTGAGAACACAAGCTTGCGGCGGTGGAAAAAGTATTTCGAGTGGCTCTCTGTTGGTTTCCTGATTTTGGAGAATTTATTGCGGCGAAATTAGGTCAAACGGGTGAACGTGTGTAACACCCCGAGTATGATGCTATAGTAACCCCTGGGTTTAATGAAATCTTTTTGCTAAACAATGCATGATCATCTTTTATCCTATCTCTTTTCAAATTCCACTTGAATTCGAATTCAAATACTAAGTGAAATTCAAAATTTCACAAACATGAAATCTAAAATGTTCATCATGTGGCAAATAATCATTTGTTAATATTGGTGGTGAACCAACCTTTTTATAAGGTGTTTAACTGCCTAAGCTAAATAAAACAATGGCCTAAACAATAATAAATTGTAAAAATACTAAACTATTTTATTTAAATGTTGAAGTTAATATTTAGGTGTAAGTTTTATAATTTGTAAAACCATTTAGCTTTTGGTTTAAAAATGAAAACATATTTTTTTTAACAGAAAACCAAAGGCAAAATAAAATAAAACTGAAAAGAGAACCCTCCTGCCCCCTTTGAGCCTCAGCCCTCCAGCCGGCCTAGCGCCTCCCCTCGCGCGGTCGATCCCCTCCTTCCCCTTTATTCCCCTGACCCGAGCCGATTCGGGCGCTCGTCCCCGTTGGACCTGCCTCGTCGGCGACACCCCGACAAGGGTATAAGGCCTCCACTACCCCCGACACCTCGGGCTCCCCTCCCCACTTGCCCCCCTCGCTCAACCCTTCCCATCCCCACACGCTGCTGCTCCTCTCCTCCCACCAAGGCCGCCTCTGTCGTCACCATTGCAATGCTATCCGCATAGCCACCACCGTTCCCGCCGCCCGAATCCTTGCCCAGCTGCTTCACCGTGCTCCTCTATGTCATCCATGGGGCTGCATTCGAGCAGGGACCCCTCCTTCGGCAGATCCTCGTCGCCTTCGTCTTCCTCAGTCACCGATCACCATCATCGTCCCAACCTTCCCTTGCAGCTACTAAGCCCCTTACCGGCCATCTTGAGCCACCCGGTGAGCTCCCGATCCTCCCCCTCTCTCTGGTCGTTGCATACGTCAACACTAGCTATCTTGCGACGAAGCTAAGCTCCTTGTCCGCTATGGATGGAGCTTGCCGCAGTCCACGTCTTCCCCGTTGCCTGGCGTCTCGCTCCGATCCGCCCATGCTTGCGCCTCGATAGCGCGCGTGCCCGTCCACCCCTCTACTACTGCGGTAGTTGATGCTTTGCTGCTGCCGTCGTCACACCCCGCATGCCGCACGCGCTCGCCTATGCACCCCCGTAGCCTCCCATGGCCCTGACGTGTTGCTCGCCGGCTCCACCCGCCATGATCACCGCGGCCGCCGAAGCCCCTATCGCTATGCCCTGCCGTTTTCTCCACGCTCGCGCACCGCCGGCTGTCGCCCTACCTGCGTTGCACGCCATGGCCGATTCGGCCGCGCCCTGCTCCCCGCATCCAGTTGTCTCCCGCTCGCGCTGGCCCGCAGCTTCGTCACTTCCGGCCGCACCCTCGCCGCGTCGCACCTCTGCCAAGGATGCATGCTTGCGCGCCGAGCACCCGACGGCCTCCCTGGCGAGGCAGGCCCCCGCCGATGTGCCCCCGCCGCTAACCATGGTGGTTAGCACTGCGCTAATGACACCTGACCCACTCATACCTAGGGCCCCTTCTGTCAACTTAATCAGTGAGCTAACTTAGTTGCCTGCTGTGATAATGACATTGGCCCCCACCACTAATTAAACTATTTTAAAACAATCATTAACACAATTGTGACACAGATAGAAGGGTCCCACCGGACCCCTTGATTAGTCAAAGTAGGCCCAGTCAAATGCTGACTAGGCTACTGACTCAGCACTCCCCTGGCCCACTGTCATACATTCTGGCTAGAGTGACACTAGGTGACAGAAGTATATTTGGTTTTAATTCGAATTTATAATAATTATAGAATATAAATAAAACTTTGCAAATTCATATAAAATAATCCATAACTCGGGTGTTTTCCCCCTCCGTCCGCAACGTGTTGTACTATATTAGGTCAACACTAGCTCTGCATATTGTCATGTTTTGCTTAGTCATGCATCTGTTTGCATTGTATTTACTGTTTCTTCCCCTATCTTCTCTCCGGTAGACCCCGAGACTGATGCTACCCCTGTGATCGTATACGTCACTGACAACCCTTCTTCCTTTGCAGCAAAGCTTCTAGGCAAGCAAACACCCCTTGATCATTCCGATATCGCCCATTTCATTCTCTCTCATGCCTGCATTTGATTTTGCTACTGTACATGATTGCTCCTTTTCTAATGCATAGACTGCTTTCGTAACCGGCTCTTGTACCTTACCTGCTTATCCTAAACTTCTTAGTATAGGTTGGTTTGTGACCCATGAGTGACCCACCTTGTCGTTGTTGCTCCCGCTGGATTACCAGGTGACTCGATCAACATGATTGACATCCAGAGCCCGACACATCACATCACACCCCCATTAGTTGTATGACTCTGCAGAGCTACTATCAAGTGACGAGGCTGATACTTCTTATAGCACTTCTGATGTTAACTCTGCAGTGTAGCTAATCAGTCTTTGTCTTTGAGGGTGATTCCTCTTTCACCACTACTGATAACGACTCTGTCATGCAACCCCTCAAGTGTGGACCATCCAGGGTGATTCCTCCAAGTCCATCTTGACGGTTACATCGAGTGGGAATCGATCGAGGGTGATTCCTCGGGTTTCCCCCCTACTATTTTAGACACACAGTTACTTTGACTTTACCACAGAACCATGATACTGAAGTCGGGTTGGCCTTGAGGGGTACTCGTGATTTGATGTGTAGTCGGGTTGACCTGGAGGATGCCCGCAAAATTTCTACGTGGCATGACCGGGTATTCCGGGCCGGTGCCGTTATTCAACAAGATGGGGCGACGATGTCACATGAACGTGAGTCTCTGCTCATTATCGCATGCTCCCAAACCACTAACGAGATTGGGTATTTGATCTGAGTTGGCCACTAGCCTATACGCACTAACCACCACGCGGGAATAGTTATGGGCACTCGACGTCGTAGTATCAGCCGAAGCTTTCCACACTTCAGCGGCTGAGCGGCACGCGTCGGGTTGGACCACGTAAAGCACCCTCCTTTGTAATGGAGGCTGCCAGGTCTACTCACCAGCCTCGTACGCAACATGTAGGTGTGAAACGGGCGATGGGCCCAAGACCCCTGCGTGCATACGATTTACACCGGCGTGCTGACCTCTCTATTGGGCCTAGGTAGGGCTGCGACGTGTTGATCTTCCGAGGCCGGGCATGACCCAGGAAAGTGTGTCCGGCCAGAGTGATCGAGCGTGTTGGGTAATGTTGTACACCCCTGTAGGGAAGTTTATCTATTTGAATAGTTGTGTCCACGGTAGCAGGACGACTTGGAGTTGTACCCGATCTTTACAACTAGAACTGGATACTAAGATGTGGATTGGATGTGATGGCTCCGGGATTGCTTTCTCGTAGGGAGTCGAGGAAGGATCTCAGGGCATTAATGCAACAACATGCTTGCTATTTATAAAATGCTATTATGTACTCTTCTAAATGCTGCAAGATGGTGGTTTCAACAAGATGCTAGTCTTCGATAAGCTAGGATTTCCCCTCTATTCTGGCATTCTACAGTATAGTCCACATATATAGCCCCTTCCCTTTGATACCAGTGCATATGTAGTGTAGATCCTTGCTTGCGAGTACTTTGGATGAGTACTCACGGTTGCATTGCTCCCTCTTTTCCAACGTTTCCCATTCTTCTCGGATGTCGCCACCAGATGTTGGAGCCCAGGAGCCAGACGCTACCGTTGACGAAGACTGCTACTACCCCGAGCGTGCCTACTACTACGTGGAGGCCACTGATGACCAGGAGTAGTTAGGAGGATCCGAGCCAGGAGTCCTGTGCCTGTTTGATCTATATCGCTGTTTGTGCTAGCCATCTTATGGCACGTTGTTTAACTTTATGTCTGTACACATATATTGTTGCTTCCGCTAACTCGTTTGTATTCGAGCTCTCGAGGCCCCTGGCTTGTAATATAAAGCTTGTATTATTTTAATCTGTGTCTAGAGTTGTGTTGTGATATCTCCTCGTGAGTCCTTGATCTTGATCGTACACATTTGCATGTATGATTAGCGTATGATCAAATGGGGGGCATCACAAGTTGGTATCAGAGCCGACTGCCCGCAGGAATCCCATTTCCAACTCCTTGGCTGAACTTGAGTCTAGTCTTTGGAAAACTTTTTACTAACATTGTTGTGTGGCTTACGGGCCCACATCACAAATGGGTTGTATTAGGATCTTTTATTCCTCAATCTATACTCTGGGACTCTAATCTATCTTCTAGTCGGGTTGAAGGTTTTATTAACTCTAGGTTCTCGTAAATACTTCCTCCTGGAGAGCCCCTCATTCTAGATGATCGCTTGCTTCATTAGAAGATTCTGAAGATACTCTTTGATGTATTCCCGAGACGCTTGTGCCCATCACCGACGCATTTCCCTTCCATCGATAAACCCCCTCTAGATAACCACGTACACTTGCCATTCATACAATCATTCCCCATTGATCTTGTTATTACAAGATACCCCGAAATTCTCTTATTTTTCCAGAAATACTTTGTGCCTACTGCCTTGCAGTTCTTTGCCACTTGAATGCCCCTACAGATAATATCTCGCACTTACCGAGTATCTGCTCATCCCCAGTTGTTCATGTGTTTCACAAAAGTCTTCGAAATACTATCCAGTCTTCCAAAAATTGTCAGTACGTTATTGATCTTGATCTTCCTTACCTGCTTACATTAAGGTTAATTTCATATGTCTGGTAATCTTTGTTGACATCCCTTGTCATTATCATCTTGATTCTAATGATTCAATATGTCTGTGAATGCTCGCAATCCTCAGTGAATCCTAGAATTCATCCTTCCAGCCCAGATATCATTTTTGAACAGCAGCTGGTTCTCGACCAATCAATTTGTCGTCGATTGTACCCCAAGTCTATTCAACTTATCCATCCTTAATCAGAGCGTTTGCTTCTGATCCCGTTAGTTGGAACTCACAATTCCTTTGCATTTTGAGCTTTGAATTAGTCAGTTGTTTCTATAATCTAATCTCCTTGCATTCTTTCTTCTTTTGGTTGAGCACTGACGCTCACATCAAATTCCTTGTGGACCACCAGATCCTTTGTTGGATTTTATTCGATAGCGTCCTTCATATTCAATAACCTTGTGAGCCTTTCCTTAGATACATACTGCCTTTCGTAAATGGTATCCTTTGCTTTCTCAACCATGCTCTACAATGGAGCTTGTATTATTTACTCTTGAAGTTTATGGCATATGTTCCTAAGATGCCCCAATGGGTTGAACCAATGCCTTCCCTAACCTGTGTGAACCCGAAAGATTTCACAGGTCATATTCATCTGGTATTCCATCGGATAGAACTTTCAACACTAAAATGCAATTCTCGAAGCGAGAAGTGAATGAAAGGTTATGCACTGGAGAAGTCGGAGTCGACCTTGAACTTTGTGTTCATGCCCACGAACACGGTGTAGATCTTATCATGGAAGCTTCTCTTAAAAATATCCATCCCCTTCTTATAAATTCATCTTGTATTCTGATTTGAGCATATACAACTGTGGTTCCGACCATATTGTTCTCCTTCTATTCCATTTCGGACAAGTTTAAAGTGCTTGTCTTCCACAGATTAATACACCAACCTAATCTCTATTCTAGTCTACCTCCAAGTTTACCTTCTGGTATCTCGAGAATATCAAAGAACTGTGTTGCTTTCTATGAGTCCTCATCCAGTATTGCTTCTCACCGATTTCAGATTTCCCCCGGGTTCTGAGTTATTAGTCACTCGAGGACACCGATAAGTGAATCGATTCCGCACTCCGGTTCAATAGCTCTCAGTAATTTTTGTTGCTTACGAGTTTTATAATCCTTCAAGTCATTCCTAGCCTGATCAGCTATATCGTTATCATGCTAAAGTTTAACTGTGCTACCTGGTCCTTCTTCCCAGAGCATAATTTTTGATGAAGAGCTAAGCTTACGTCAATCTTCTTTGTCCTATCATTTTGCCTTGAACAGGAAGCTTGATTTCGAGTTTGTGTCGTACCCGTGGTTCCAATAAACTCTCGTTGCATCATTCCTTTGGAGTTAATTGTACAGAAGAACCACAATTGGGGCATTGGAAGCAGATTGGTACCAAGTTTGGTAATTTTTTCGTGTCAGTACCAATTTTGAGGCGGGATGTTGCAGAACGGACTAAACGATGTATAAACACGTATTGACGGGGAAACTGATAGTGGGGCCCGCCTGTCAGGGGCTGAGGTGGCATCTTCTTTCACAGAAAAACCCCTGGTTTTATATTTAACCACCTAAAGGGCCTCGTTTGCAGGAAAAATTAAAACCAAAAAAAATATTACGCGCGCCCGCGAGGTTTCGAACCCATGACGCACTACCAAGGGAAAGGGGCGCATACCACTACGCCACTCCACTGGTGTCGAAAAGGTTGATGCTTAAACCTTTTTATACATATATTGTAGAAACCATTTTTGTTGCTGGACAACCGTTTCGTTTTTTTATTGTGTTTTGTTGTTTCGTATTTCTTATATCTTTTAAGACACGTCCTGGCCTTCTTCCGCTTTTCCCTTTTTAAACTTTTGTGCATCTCTTTTATATATAGGTTTTAATAAATGGTGTACACTATTTCAATACTTTCGACATTTTTAAAATTTACATCGAACTTTTTACTATGCGTCATTTTTTCAGATATTGTATATTTAAAAAATGCAATGTATATAACAAAATTGTTCATCGCATATTATACAATAGTATTCAGTGTGTATTTATACAATAGTATTATGAACACCTTTTTTTAGTTTTAGATGAACACCTTTTTATACTGAACTATAATATATGAACACCTTTTTTATCATATGTTATACAATAGTATCCAGTGTGTATTTATAAAAAAATGCAATGTATATAACAAAAATATTCATCATATATTATACAGTAGTATTCAGTGTGTATTTATACAATAATATTCAGTGTGTATTTTCAAAAAATATCGCATAAGATAAAAGTTTGATATATAAAAAAACTTCACCATCTATTTTAAAAATGTACATCTAAAACTAAAAAAAATCTGTTCATATATTGTAGTTCAGTATAAATACACACTAAATACTATTGTATAATATACGATGAACAATTCTGTTATATACATTGCATTTTTTAATATACAATATTTGAAAAAATGCCGCATAGTAAAAAGTTCGGTGTAAATTTTAAAAATGTTGAAAGTATTGAAATAATGTACGCCATTTATTACAAAACCTATATATAAAAGGTATGCTGAAAAGTTTAAAAAAGGAAAATCGGAAGAAGGCCATGACGTGTCTTAAAAGATAACAGAAATACGAAACAAAAAAACACATTAAAAAAAACAAAACAGTTGTCTAGCAACAAAAATGGTTCGAATGTATAGTATAAAAACGTTTAAGCATCAACTGTATCAACCGGAGTCGCGTAGCATAGTGGTCAACGCGCCTTTTCCGCGGCTAGTGCGTCGTGGGTTCGAATCCTCGCGGGAGCGATTGAAAATGTTTTGCTGGTTTTGAGTTTCGGCCGCAAACGAGGCACTTTGTGTGATTAAATATAAACTGAGGGGGTTTTTTGTGAAAGAAGATGCCACGTCAGCGGGCCCCCTGTCAGTTTTTTCCCTGCCAATACGTGTTTATACCTCATTTAGCCCATTCTGCAACGCCTCGCCCCATTATCGGTACTGACACGTAAAAATTACCAAACTTGGTACCAATCTGCTTCTAATGCCTCAATTGTGGTACTTCTGTGCAATTAACTCATTCCTTTGACTTGATGTCATCGCCGATCGATTACATGTTCATGGAACCTCTCGATAAACGTGTCGTGATCATCATCAACACTGTGAGTTCTTCGAGTATAGTAATCGAATTCATGATGCGAAATACAATCCTTTCCCCTCGATGATTTGTGTTATCATCGACAACGTTATTGCGTTCCCTACAACACAAAACAGGAATACTCCCCTGCTTATGTAGACACCTCGATGTACAACTCTATCAGTGGGACCCTGTTATTATTGTTGATGACATTCTGGTAACCACTGATGGATGAGAACTTTGCCTATTGGTCTGCCTCGTTTCAACAAGCAGGAAAATGGTCCTCGCCCTTGGTACCAACATTGTTGCCAACATAACTGGCAGGCTACCCTATTACATGCCTTGCTATCCTGACCGTGCAAAACGTCAGTGCCCTTTCTACTTTTAACCCACATGGTGGGCCCATAACTCATAGTTCCACGGGATCGAAACCTCACTCTCCTATACACCCCTGTCTCCAAAGTTATTCCTCACGCTTGGATTCGTATGTAAATCACAAGCCACCTCCCAAGAGATGATCTACTCTAGTATCAAATGCAACACTTATTTTCATTGCCCTCGACCCCCTTTCACCTTCTGATAGGCATCGAACGATTGCCTGCCCGCTCGAACCTCTCATGGTAGCTTCTTACTTGGATCTCGATATTTTCTTAAGCTTCAAATTGAGAGTTACTCTCCGCCACCTTCCCTGATGTAAGATACCAGATAAGTGACCTTGTAGAGGTTCGTTCTCCCAAAGTTACCCCTTGTCCTTTTTGTAAGTGCTATGGAGTTTCTGAAGAAAGGACGATGACTTCATCATGATGGCCTGAAGTAGATAAATGAAGGCATCGATTTAATGGATCTACGTCTTTGAGAAGAGCAACGAAGAACGAGATAATCCGTTAGATTATCTTAACCAGAACTTTCCCTTTACTACCCGTCTTAAATCTCGTGACGAGATTTCTTGTAGTAGAGGAGATTTGTAACACCCCGAGTATCATGCTACAGTAACCCCTGGGTTTAATCTAATTTTTTTGCTAAAGAATGCATGATCATCTTTGATCCTATCTCTTTCAAATTCCACTTGAATCTGAATTCAAATACTAAGTGAAATTTAAAATTTCACAAACATGAAATCTAAAATGTTCATCATATGGAAAATAATCATTTGTTAATATTGGTGGTGAACCAACCTTTTATAAGGTGTTTAACTGCCTTAAGCTAAATAAAACAATGGCCTAAAAGATAATAAATTGTAAAAATACTAAACTATTTTATTTAAATGTTAAACTTAATATGGCAGTAGCCTAAATTATACCAATATTTTAGGTGTAACTTTTATAATTTGTAAAACTATTTTGCTTTTGGTTTTAAAATGAAAATAGAAAAGTATTAAAAGAAAACCAAAGGCAAAATAAAAATAAAACTGAATAGAGAACCCTCCGCCCCCCTTTGGGCCTCAGGCCATGAGCTCCGATCTTTACAACTAGAATGGGATACTGAGATGTGGATTGGATGTGATGGCTCCGGGATTGCTTTCTCGTAGAGAGTCGAGGAAGGATCTCAGGGCGTTCATGCTACAACATGCTTGCTATTTATAAAATGCTATTTTGTACTCTTCCAAATGCTACAAGATGGTGGTTTGAAGAAGATGCTAGTCTTCGATAGGGTAGGCTTTCCCCTCTATTCTGGCATTCTGCAGTATAGTCCACATATACAGCCCCTTCCATTTGATACTAGTGCATATGTAGTGTAGATCCTTACTTGTGAGTACTTTGGATGAGTACTCACGGTTGCTTTGCTCCCTCTTTTCCACCTTTTCCCATTCTTCTCGGATGTCGCCACCAGATGTTGGAGCCCGGGAGCTAGACACTACCATCGACGAAGACTGCTTCTACCCTAAGGGTGCCCGATGACCAGGAGTAGTTAAGAGGATCCCTGGTAGGAGGCCTGTGCCTCTTCGATCTGTATCGTTGTTTGTGCTAGCCATCTTATGGCACCTTGTTTAACTTTATGTCTGTACTCAGATATTGTTGCTTCCGCTGACTCATTTGTATTTGATCCCTCGAGGCCCCTAGCTTATAATATAAAGCTTGTATTACTTAAATTTGTGTCTAGAGTTGTGTTGTGATATCTCCATGTGAGTCCTAGATCTTGATCATACACATTTGCGAGTATGATTAGTGTACGATAGAATCGGGGGCGTCACAACATGGGGCCCATGACCCACCACGGTACGCCTACCCCGTGAGCACGCCCAAGTGCCTCATGGGCACATCCTTTATCTTTTGGCCCTCTCCTGAAGCTTCCAGGGTCTCTTATGTTCAGAAAAAATCTCCAAAAAGTTTTGTGGCATTTGGTGTTCATTTGGTACTGATATTCTGAAAAACCAATAACAAACAAAAAACAACAACTTGCACTAGTCACTAAGTTAATAGGTTAGTCCCAAAAATGATATATAATTGCTTGTAATTGCATATAAAACATCCAATATTGATACTATAATAGCATGCAACAATAAAAAATATTTAAGTTGGAGATGTACCAAGCATCACCAAGCTTAATTCCTGCTCATCCTCAGGTAAATGATAAAAATAGAATTTTTAGGTGGAATACTACCTATCACATTCATTATATAATCTTCTCTTTTGTGGCATGAATATTTGGATTCGAGTGATTCAAAGCAATAGTCTATAATTTGACATGAAGATATAAATAGTCAAACATACTAATAAGCAACCATGTCTTTAAAAATATCAATGCTAAAGAAAGTTATAACCTATTATGCTCAGTCATTGATCCATTCATGAAATACACTCGACATTAACTACACCCAATGCACGAGTATGCGAGTAGTGTTCTCTAGTTAGTGCTGTATAAGAGAAGATGAAGACTCAAAATAGGATAAAAATGCATCAAAGTAAAATATATATGCCTTTTGCAGAGGGAAGCAGAGATTTGTAGAGGTGCGAAAGCTCAAAGTTTAAAACGGAGATAAAAGTAATTTTGAGAGGCATGCTTTTCCTGTCATTGTCATGACCAAAAGTTTCCAATATCTCCCATGATAGACAAATTATAGGCGGTTCCCAAACAGAAAATAAAAGGTTACTCCCATCCACCATTCTTTCACAATCCATGGCTAGCCGTATCCACCGGTGCCTTCCAAACTTTCCAAGGGGGAGTTTATTTTTTCTATTTTTTCATCTTAATTCATTGCCGGACTGGGCATCCCTATTATGTTCCACTTTCTCGTGCAATGAGGATTGAATAAACACTCACCGTGAGAATAAGCCATCTAGCATGAAAGATATTGACCACCTCCTGTCGCTTCATGAGCGGTACGAGCACACAAAACGTATAATTTTTTGAATGATTAAAGTTAGCACATGTAAATTTACATGGAACGACCTGTAAATACCGCATATAGGTAGGAATAGTGGACTCATTTGGCACAACTTTGGGTTTAAGGAATTGGATGCACAAGCAGCATTCCCGCTTAATACAAATGGAGGCTAGCAAATAAATTGAGAAGCAACCAACCAGAAAACAAAAACGGTCACAAACATGCATTGAGAATAACTAACACTGAATAATGCACCATAAGTATGATATAACTTCGGTGCATATTTATTGACTTTACGTGCATGCATAGGGAATCACAAACCTTAACACCAATATTCTTACTAAATCACAATTACTCACTAGCATAAACATACTATCATCTCCATATCGCAAAACTATTGCGAGGAATCAAACTTATCATATCCAGTGATCTACATGAAAGTTTTTATTATATCCTTCTTGAATATCCATCAAATTAGGATCAAATTCATATCTCGTGCATACTTCCATTACTATTCTCAACTCTCAAAATAATATAAATGAAGCATGAGATTTCATCTATTTCTTCAAAATATAATTACCATCGTGCTCTAAAAGATATAGGTGAAGCACTAGAGCAACTTCCAAACACAAAGGATATAAGTGAAGTACATAGAGTATTCTAATAAATCATGAAAATGTGTGTCCCTCTCAAATGGGTCTGTCCATAAAGGACGATTATGAAAAACTAAAAAGGAAACAAAGACTCATATAATACACGATGCTCCAAGCAAAACTCATACCATGTGTTGAATAGAAATATAGTAATATTACCAATGGTTGGTACAAGAAAGAGGGGATGCCTTCCGGGGCATCCCCAAGCTTAGTTGCTAGGGAGTCCTTGAATATTACCTTGGGGTGCCTCGGGCATCCCAAACTTAGGCTCTTGCCACTCCTTATTACTTCATCAATTGTGATCTCACTCAGAACTTGAAAAACATCAACACACAAAAATCAACAAAACCATCGTGAGATCCGTTAGTATAATAAAGCAAATCACTACTTTAGGTATTGTTGCAACTCCTTCATATTTTATTATTGCATTAAACCTGTTGTATTCTAACTTCACCATGACTTATACCCCCGATACAATCCATAGTTTCATCAAAACAAGAGAACAATGCGACGAAAACAAAATTTGTCAAAAACATAACATTCTTTACTAATTGGAACAATGTCCATACCAAAAATTCTGAAAAAATAGGACAATGTGAGCAATTTTGCAGCACCAAAGATGCAATTCTATCCCGATCACGTGGCGAATTCATGATTGGGGAAGAATCGTATTTCGAGCACATAGCAAGGTGGATATCATTACAACATACCATTTACTACATAGATGAGAATACCAGATAAAGGCTTATAGTTGCCACAAGCTACAACATGAATACGTCAATACATAGCAATCATCATACATAAGAGCAGGATCTGACTATAGATTAAACTAAACGAAAAAGAAGAATGACATCCACCCTGCTAATCCTAGGCTCCCGACCCGGAACCTATCCATTGATCGAAGAAGAAGAAGAGGAAGAAGCAAAAGAACTCCAAAACAAGCAAGCATCGCTCTGATGTCAGATCATCACATTACTTGTACTTGCACCTGTTGTTGCACTAATCTGTGAGCCATGAGGACTCAGCAATCCCATTACCATGGGTATCAAAACTAGCAAAGCTTAATGGGTATGGAATGGTGAAGTGGTGAGGTTGCGGCAAACAGTAAGCATTCATATGGTGGCTAACTTACGAGTACAAGAGTAGAAAGAGTAAACTACGCATAACGGTCACATACTAGTAATGATGAAGAAGTGATTCTGAACTACTTAAGAGTCAAGCATAACCCCACCATGTCCTCTTCCCAAACTCCCTCAAAAAGAGACAATCACGGTTACACATGCGGTTGGTGTATTTAATTGGGTTTAGTGTCAAGTTCTCTACAACCAGATATTATAAATTTCCAAGTCGCCACATAACCGCAGGCACGGCTTCCAAAGGTTAAACCCCGTAGGCGTGCTCCAAGTGGTCCACTATAAATTACCACGCGCATCCGATGGAACATCCTCACACCATGATAACAGGATGCTTATGATAAGGAATCCCACTGGACAAGCCACTCGTCAAAGGTAAAACTAAACCAGCAAGACCTCCGAGCATGCCGACACCCCGATAGGAGCCGCGTGTATCTCATCTTAGGCCACGACCGGGTCAGCTAAGTCTCCGATTGGCACATCCATTGGTGGCCCTGACTACTGCCATTTTGGACCAACACTCATGAGGAGCACTGGCATGGGTTGTTGATTAATTTCCCTGGGGCCCTTGAGGTCCCTATGCAAGTTTTACTTGTTATTAGGCCAATTTAAAACTAAAGTTGGGCCTTGCTAGAAGATTTTTATCGTAAACAAATGGACAGGGGGGCCCACAATACCCCACATGTGTTAGGATCACACATCAAGGAACATAACACCGATATGATGGAAACTAAGGCGACATGAGTGGAACAAAAGAGCAGGCAAAAGGCCGAGCCATCCACCCATTACCAAGTATATAGATGCATTAATTAAATAAGAGATATTGTGATATCCCATGATATACATGTCCCAAACATGGAACAACTTGTAACTGCACCTGCAACTAGCAACGCTTTAAGAGGGGCTGAGCAAAGTGGTAACATAACCAAACAATGGTTTGCTAGGATGATGGAGGGTTAGAGGCTTATCATGGCAATTTGGAAGACTGGACAAACAGGTGGTAGGTAATGAGACATAGCGATAGCATCGAGACAACTAGCAAGCAAAGATAGTAGTGATATCCAAGGTAATGGTCATCTTTCCTAAAATCCCGCTAGGAAGAAGACCGAATCCATAAAGAAGACACTACAAAAAAACCACTTCCATGATGATATGTGTTTGTCATAGTAGGTCACGTCTTTTGTCATGCATGTACATCCATGACGATTTTATGACTGAATCAAGATAGTCATACCTGTGTTGTCGTAGAAGTGTTCCATTACAATACCAAAATTATCATCACGGAAGTGTCCACTTCCATGACGATAAATGGCACATCATGGAGGTGCTTTCGTCAAGGGTAACCGACATGTGGCATCCACCGTAATGGGTCGCCGTTAAGCTATCGGGTTCTGGTTTGGATCCGATAACCCGTGAACATCACAAACCAATGGGGATTTTCCACGTGTAAAATCATGATTGGCTGGAGGAAACACGTGTCGGCTCCTCGGTGGGCCAGATGTCATCCGTCCAATGGAGGAGACGTGCCTATGATACGTCGACATGTGGTAGGGCCCAACAGAGGCCCATATAGGTTAAAAAGGCTGGCCCAGTCAAAGGCCCGTAGTATTTACTCATGTACTAGAGGGCCAGCCCACCAACGACTTGTTTAAACATGGCCCAAAGCCACATCTGGCCCGTTAATTGTTTGCCGAATATTTGGGCTCAATTACGGCCCAGTGACATTTCGGCCTGTTAGAGGCCCAATGTAGACATGGGCCCATTTCATCCCGTTGTGTCTTTCGGCCTGGGATTGGCCCGAGCTGCCCATGGGCCATATATGGTCGGACGCAACATTCGGCCCCCTAATAGCCCGTGATCAAGGTGGCAACAGTTTAGCCCAACATGAGTTTGGGCCTGTTAAAGGCCTGTCGTATAATTAGGCCCCTTGATGCCTCTACTAAGCTTTCGGCCTCTTAATGGCCCATGATATAAGTGGGCCAACTAAGGCCCGAGATATGTTTCGGCCTGGTAATGGCCTGTCATATAACTGGGCTAATAATGGCCCGGTCGAAATTTCAGCCTACTGAAGGCCCATCGACGACTAGTGAAAATTGAGGCCCAACATGCATTTTGGCCTGATAAAGGCCCATGGTTTCTTCTGGGCCATAACAGGCCAGCAGGACATTCAGCCTGTTAACAGCCCAAAGCTACATGGGCCCAACTAAGAGATGGGTCCACTAAAGGCCCAACTAAACTTCGGGCCGGATATAGGCATGTGTAAGTTGTAGGCCTGGCGCAAAGTGTGAAGGCCCCAATGGTCTTTCAGGCCAAAGAAAGTTGCTGGCCGGCCCAATTGTGTCCTGCTAAAATGCAGGACCCTTAGAGGCGCATGTTTCGGCCTGGTTGACTACATCAGATTTTCACTGTTTTTTTAGATATCAAATGATGGCATATGTGGTAACTAGTAGGACTTAAGAACAAACCTACTCTATACAATAAAGAAATTACTGCATAGTAACTTAGAATAAACCTACACTACACAATAAAGGATTTATGGTATATTACAGCCAGTAGGCATCGAAGTTCGCCACCAGTGATCATAAAGCGCAACGAAGAAACGGATTACAAAACTGGGCGCCATTGCAGCGTAACAAAATAATACTGAACCAAGACCACTTCCAAGACTATTCAAGAAAGGTTAGCCTTGCGCGGGAACTGCTGCGCAAGCTGTTGAGCAAGTCTGTGAGACTGGCCTAGCATGTCGGTCATAGCTTCCGGGTGTAGCTGTTTAGCAATGAGGTCCTCATTGGTGTTCTCCGCAATCTTTCTTAGAGATAGGACTTTAAGTTGAAGTTGAGTTGCAGAATGCCTTTCTGCTAGAACTTGGGACTGAAGTAGTCGAGCTGATTTAGACAGCGAATTCTGTGAGCTTGTCTGACTGCTAGTCTCAGGTAACTTGAACACTGCATCAAGACAAGACTTTGGGATTGTCTTGTTATCTTCAAGATGTTTTGCCTTCTTTGCTGCAATATGTGTTGGGTTTGTCTCACAGCCTTCAACAGACTTGTGCATGCCATTAGGCATATCACCCTAAAACAAAGTGAGAGATGACATGTTTTACATGTGTATAAACAAAGATGGTAACTGTACTATCAATTCCATCCAATTTCAAATTAGAAAATGAAGAGTAAGTTCAAAATATCAATAGCATAATTTGGCATTGTTCATAATGCAAGGAGCTTCATCACACTACTGGATTACCATGTCAACAAAACAAGCATAGATGAAGAGCAAAGACAATCAATGTATCTATTTTGGTTAATGTGCATGGCATGTTGTTCATATCATCAGCCACATTAGTAAGATAAAACAGGAAATGACAAGGTGCAAACGTGGGCTGCTTCACTACACACTGGATTATAGATCCACAAAACAAGCATACATATAGGGAGTATTGAGTAATGTGCATGGTATGAATAAGGAATTTGGTTTTACAAGTAAACCTTGGAACTTACAATTGTTGCGAACATGCATTTTGATAGAAATAGCAAACTAAACAACAGTTGACGATAGGGAGTATGAGAAAATTAAATAGCAGTTGAGGATAAAGGCTTTAGAAGGATTGATTTACATTAACAGTTAACACCGACTTTATAATGCCTTTCTCCATGTCAAGGGAAGGATAACTCAAGAATTTCAGCACAAAATCTTCTTCATAAGCTTTGCATGTACTCTACATTTTGTAGAGAGTAATTATAGATATGATAATACTTGAAGGTATAGAGGATAATGAAGAAAAGATGCAGATTGATGCTAAATAATCAACTACCAATCCCTTGAAGTACAAGCATTACATGACAAAATGTAATAACAAGAGCAATGGGCTACACTTCTGCACTGGCATTGTTTGTGTATTCACCGTTTTGGTAAGATTAAATGTAGATCTGATACTTTTTAGTAAATGGTGGACGAGGGAGATAAGATGGAGAATGCTACACAATGAACCAATCCCTCTTCCCATAATATAAGAGTGTTTTGAACACTGGTGTACTGTACAAAACACTCTTATATTATGGGACGGAGGGAGTAGCTATTAATATAAGTACAATGATAGACGACCTTCAGTCCTTACAAGAGGACTGTAGAGATAAACCTCTTCCAAAGTATTGGGTTGATTCTAAATCTATGTAAGAGTCGATACAAATCTTATAATGTCCACCAAATGGAGGATAACAAGGCTAACATGTGCAGTGATGCTACATAATCAACCAGCTATGAAAGTAAGTATGGTCATACAGGGTAAGAGGTACTGACAAGAGCAATGAAATGTGTAGTATAGTCGAGAGATTTTGTGATCCCTTGAGAATTATTGTTCTTCTACAAACAGTTTTCATACAAGTGAGATGTTAAGGAACATGCAGAAATGTAGTTCAAATTGTGATGTGATATCATAGAAAGTACCTTAAGCAGTAGATGAGACCAATGTGTAACAAGATTATTCCAGTCACTGTCTGATAAATGTAGCAGAGGAGACTTTACAGAAATTTCGTTTAGAGGCTTGCCATCGAAGTGAGCTTGCCTCATGTAGGAATGATAGTTCATCAACAAGTGCTTGAAAAGCGCAACCAACCCTTGCTCATCTTGACTATCCAGTTTGGTCCTCACTTATTTAAAAGAATGAAATCTTGTGTCTTTTGTCAGTAGAAACATATGTAGTAATGACCATGAATAACATTAGTACATTACTTACGCATAAGTTGCGGAGGAAGATTGGAAATTGTTCTTTGTCTGTGGTATAATCTTTCCAAAGATGCGCACAAAGTTCCTAACAACAATATAAGCTTCGTCTTCTAAACTGAGAAGAAGTGGAATAGGAGTCCTATTTGATGTGATTGGGGCTCTCTCTCGTTCGAAAAGGGATTTGGCAACTGGATTAGGTGTACTCTTTGCTGGAATAGGGGTTTTGCGTCGTAGAGTTGGTGCTATGTCAACTGGCATCATCATACTGTTTGCAGCAGTTGGGGTATGCTGAGTTGGGGCATCAGAGATGGCCGATGTAGTAGGGCTAGAGTCTGCTAGAGTTGTGGCCATGTTTTCTGGGTTTGGTGATATTGCAACTACACCTAATGGGCTATTTGATTTATTAGGTGTCAATACCTTTTCCAAACACTTTGTTTGTCATCTTCCGCGATTAGAAATTTCCCTCTTCCTTTTGAACGTCTGATAGACAAGAACAACATTTGAATGGATAAATATGGTATGATGATGGATGGAATATCTACTGAAAATGGATAGGTTGGGCGTGTTCACATACACGACGTGTAAACTAAGCTAATGGCAGTGCAACAAAGTAGAAGCAATGCAAAGCATTAGTTGCAAGATATGTGTTACCAATATAACCTTGGAAAGTTAGAGCAAGCACCTTGATGGGTGAATGAGATAGGGCATCTGCATCTGAGTCCTCCACTAGGGAGCTACATTGACTTAGGTCTCCCTCTAGCTCAAAATTACTGTTAGGATCATATTCTGAGCATGAATTCTGTAGGTGGAGAGCGTTTTCATTGCATTGCATCCAGACTTGATTTTAGTCCCTTAATGCACGTTTGAGAGCCATGGCATTGTTCTACTTTATTGTTTTCATGCGCGCAAGCTCATAATCATTATGATGCTGCTCATTTTATGAGATTCATGAAAACATAAAAAGTAGCCATATTATCTATAGAATGCATTGTGGATTCAACTCGAAGAGTGTCTCCCTATAAACCCCTGCGTACACAAAGTTCACCCCCAACGTGCTGACCAGACCACACACTGAAATACAAACCTCTTATGTCTCTATAACAGGCAGACACACATTCAAAACTGAAGTAGGAACATTAGAATCATATCACATTCATATTTGAACAAATAAACTAAGGAATTATGAGTGGCATAATGTTTAGCTTCAAGGGTGGAGTGCTGGTAGTGCGACACAAAGCAAGTAGATAGATTGTATTCCATGTAAAAGGTTGTAGTCTATGTAAAAGGTGGATATGACACTTTCTTTCTATATAATGCAGTGTTTGTTGCCCCCACATGATGGAAGAGATCACACAGAGAAATACTCTTCACTCATGTCTGCGGTTGCAGTATTTTGAAATAGGGTCGTCCACCCTAAAAGAATATTGACAACAAACATGACAAGGCAAGCATGGAGTTAGTGAATCAATCATTACTTGTGAGCTTACTAGGACAAGTATGCAGAATTGTAACTGCAATAAGCGACCATCCAAAATCTGAATCCAGAAGTTAGTCTAGCACTTATTTTTTACAACTAATCGAAGTGAATAATTGGATATCATATCGAATGAGTAAGAAGGACAAGTAAAATTGTCAACAAACCTGGCCTGCAGTAGTAATCTGGGTCAATGTCACTATCACCAACAATCCAAAATGACTAGTGTCTATTCCTAGGGACGGAATTTTGAACCCTATGAACTTTACAGGTACTAAAGATTACTGAAGTACATCTGAACCATTAAGTGTAGGTAGCAATCAGTACACAACAAATCCTAATGACAGTCCTGCCTAATGAGTAATGAATTAATTAGAAAATGCATGATGAAAAGTGGCTGCTGAGTGTTGAGGACATATCTCAGGATAAATCGGGTTGGCTTAGTGGCTGCTACACGCCTGAGCCATGAACGGACTGGGAAGGTAGGCACGGCGGCGCGCCTGGGCAGCGGTGACATTGTTCGGCGAGCGGCTCTTGATCTCCAATTAGTTTGGCGTCTCCTCCTAGAGGCATGCCATCCGGGGATGGCAAGTGGCCAGCGAGGCAGGTGGCTGGGGGAGAGTAGAGATTGGAAGCGCAGCAGAACAGAGGGGAATCGGGGCCTGGGCCGACCCAAAATCCCAGGGTGGGCCGTGGCCCCCCGTCGGCACCCTGTAGATCTACACCCTAGCGGCGTACATGCATTTTCGAAACTAAATTAGGAAGATTTAGCTGACCAATTAAACGGCCTTGTTTTAATAATGCCAGATTCATATTTGAACAACTAAGCTTGTTTAGCTTGATGGGTGGAGCAGTGCTATTATGACACAAAGCACGTATGATGATCGTATAGTGATCATAAAAGGGGGAAACCCTAAGCATGATCAATTAAACCCTATTATGGCTGTGCCATGGCGGATTTGAAGATGTAAACCGCAGAAATGCTATTTAGCAACCATAGTTTGCTTCGAACTAAGAATTAAATTCTAAGAGATGAAAAGAAAGTACAGTAACCAAGTTACGATCTATTTTCTGGTTGAGATCAAAAAGTTGACCATATATGAAGTACCACCTGTCATGTGACACCGTGTAGGCATTAAGGGTGCGATGGCTGTCTGTGGCGTTGAAGCAGATCTGTGACGGTAGACGAGTGCATCAGGCGATAAGTCCCATTGTGGTGGACGAGAAGGTCGTGGGAGTGGCCCCGGCAAGGAGGACGATGATGCTGATGAAGCAAGAGGACGCGATGCAAGGCTCCTGGTCCGTCACCATGGACGAGAAACATCCATCTCTAGTAGTGTACAACACGGTCTTGGTAAGTGCTCCGGCATGGTGGAGGACGACAGCGATGCTGGGTGGAGGACGGCGACGATGGATGGGGTGGCAGCCAGAGGATGCTGGTGTGGGGATGGTGTTCTAGCACGGATGATGTATGAATGTGAAAATGGAGGGAGAGGGTATGGGGAACCATGTTTTTGGTACGCGCCTATTTGTAATATGGGAAAGTTACGAACTTAGCCCCTGTTGAAAATTTGGACGTCTCGTCTGTTGGGGATAGGACGATAATCTCGCATCTCCCCAATATTTGCCCAGAGTGGTTTCCGGCAAGTAGAGGGTGTTTTGGCGCCCACGGTTGGCACCCCACGGTGTATGAATAGGGCTGATAGGTAGGGTGGTTGTGTCACGTCTAAGTGAAGTTACAAACCTGCCCCTATTGAAAATATTTGCCTACATCGATTTCGGCCGAGTCGAGTTTATTTTGCCGCACACAGTGTATGAATGGGGAAATGGAGGGAAAGACAGAGGTCTTTCGGATGATCTTGAATCAAATGTGTTTTGCCATCATGTTTGGCGCCCATCGTGTCTGAATGGGCTGAGAGGCGGTAGTGCCACGTCTAATTGAAGTTACTAACCTACCCCTATGGAGAGCAGTTGAAATCGGGCCGATGGATTACCCGTGTAAGGGGTAGATAGTAATTTCAATCTCACAAACACTGGCTTTGGGCAGCCGATGTGGGAGTGGATATTTTGGTGCCTCTTTTGAATTCTGGGACAATAAGCATCCACATTTACCCTGGCAACTAAATTTGAATCCATTTTGTATTCTTATAGAATCTTTGTATATCATTCTATGTGTTCTTATATATCTTCAAAAGCACAACAAAGATGTATTCCATTGTCATATATGAATATGATTTACAAATGCCGATACTCGAATTCAGAAGCTAGAATCCAGTTTAAGGTGAATTCGAATATTTGAAACCACTTTATGTCCAACTCAAGTGTCACACACAGCATAATGGGTACTCCCATTTAGATATGTACACAAGCGATGTCTCAAGATTCAAAATACGGAGTCAATCAACCAATAATGTACAGAATTAACAGACATATAAACACTTCTAGAGTAAATGGATCAATAATATCAACTAACATACATAAGCCAGACCACCGTACTTTTTTTGCTAGAAAAGCATCATTTTTTTAGCGAAGCTAGTACAACATCTTGGTCCTTTCAGATGTGCGCCACTTAAGGACCATCTATACTACTATTATTGTTGAATGCACATTCAGCCCGGTTGGCATATTTGTAGGTCTGGCAGAGCAATGAAAATGAAATGTCTTAGAGTCTTATAAATTAATATAGACTCGTGCTAAGAAATACAAACCAAAAAGCCAAAAACAATTATTACATGATCTATAAAACAAATGGTTTGATCGATTACATGAACAAACAACACAAAAGGCTCCTCCTCCTCCTAGCGCTCCCCCTCCTTGCACCGCTGGCCACTCCATCCCCAGCGGCCATCTAATCCCTACTGGTGGCCACTCCGGCCCCGGTAGCCACCCTCCATCATGATGGCACCCTTTGCTCTCAACTTTGATCGAGGTAAGAAGTTCCAAGCGGATATGAGTTCCAAGTTCAGTCACCCGATGGTCTTCTCTCCAGGCTTTCGTCAAAAGGAGTTCACTTTGGTGGTATCTTTCAGTAGGGCATCCTTCAAACTTGATGCACACACGGTTAGTGTTTCTCTCCATGCAATGTTTGGGGGTTATGCCCAGGGTTTTCAAGTTCGTTTCTTAAGAGGCAGATCATACAAGTTTTTAGTTGCTTCAAAGTCAGTAGGGTTTTAGATCTATAATGCGGGTAGGATCATTGAGGAGTTTGAATTGGTGTTTAGCCTTTGGAATTTTGGTGGCCCAAATTGGCGTAAAGAAGAAGCACTTTATTATGATGAACTTGATAAGGAAGGGACTTGTGTGGGTAGAAATGGCAAGGCTGTGGTTCCTCACTCCGGTGATCGCCGGAGCTATTCCATGGTGGTCAGAGATGGTAGATCAGTTTTCGAACGGTTATCGGGTCCTATTCATGAGGGATCCAATCAAGGAGTTAATCACAATTCAACGCAATTTAATTCTGATCCCATTAGGCTTCAAATTGAGCCCCAAGGGGTGCAACGTATGCATGGGGCTAAGCACGTGGTGTGCCATGCATGCAGGGCCAACATTCATTTTACCCTCTTTTGCTTGACACCGAATTTACCTGGGCTTGGCCTTTTATGAAATTTAGCTCCTTCCCGAGCCCACTAGAGGAGGTGTGGACCGCAGGAGAGGTTGAGACCTGGTTTCGTTGCTCTCGGCCTGCTGCACAGATTAGGCAAGTGTCATCATTTAAGGATCCAGTCAAGGATTTTTTTACCAAACTTCCAGCCGAGACCGTCGCTTGCCTCCTTGCATTCCACTTCACTTACCATTTCTGCTTCCACCTCTGCTCCTTCCTCGACAAGCTTGCCTAGTCAGTCTTCATCGCCGGTGAGGGCATTGGTCTCTCCCTCACCGGATTGCACCACGATGGCCAACGTCCCCATCGACACGCTCCCGTTTGTCCCGCACGGGTTCCAGATACAAGAGGTTGAAGGAAGAACTGGGGTTTCTAGAGCCATATTATGTCATCATCCAAGAAGACATAAATATTGGGCGATTGCATCCATTCATCCGCACCCAAATGAGGTAATTTTCCCCAATGCCTGTGAGGTTCTAGAGGAGTTTCTGCAAGGGGTCGAGCAAGTTGGTTTTAGAGAAATCCAACCTTGCCCATTTGGTGAGGCCTACGTCCAGTTCATGAATGTCCGGGATTGAGATAGGCTCATTCAGCAGGGTCCACATGCTTTTGGATATGTTTTTATTTCGTTTACTAAGCACAACGAGGGCAGAAGTTGGCATAGGGTTCATTTCAATGGGACGTGCTGGTTACTGTTCATAGGTGTCCCCTTCGATTTCTGCAACTCTGAAGATATTGCTGTAGCTATTTCCAAATGGGGTAAGATCATAAGCTGGGAGAGAGAGAGAGGATGCTCTCAAGGGCAAAATCCTGGTCAAAGCAAGAGTGATAGAACTTATTGACATTCCAGAAAGTATTAGATGGTCTGAGGGGAAACTTTTGAAGAAGAATCCTGGACTTGTTCGGTTGAAGTCCTGCTTGAGGACATGCTGGGTGGTGGGCCAGCTGATGAGGACCCTATTGCACCAGATGGTGTAGATTCACACCCTATTCCTCAGCATGCAAATGACTTTCTAGGTTTTCAGCCTCTGCCTGTTCACCATGTTCATGTACAAAATGAGGATTGGGATGATTGGGAAGAGCCAGAGGAGTAGGATCAACAATGGGCTTACCCTCAACCAGACCCAATTCTGCCACAGCAGCAGCAGGTTGAAATTCCTGTCTTGCCTAAAGATGGGGCCCCCAACAGCAGAACCACTACAACTGTATCTTTATATGATGGTCTTTTTCTATCACTCACTCGGCTAGTGAGAGGTGAACCAGGGATTTCAAGTTCCACCAATGGGCCTGGGTCTCCTTAACATTGCCATGGCCTATAATGCGGAGGAAGAGGAGGAAGATCTTCATGTGGCTGAAAATAATGTGGGGAATTTGCAACTTCTAAATGAGGCTATTCAGTCTCATGTGGTAGTTAATGAGCTGGTTCAGAGCCACAGCAGAACCAGCAAGAAGCAGTTATAGCAGTTTTGCGGCAGGAAGGGGGAGACACATTTGCAGGTGGCCGTACTATTCCATAGAATGTCACAGACATGAAGGAAGGCTTTGATAATGCCATTCACAACATAAGTTCAAGGCCAACTACTGCCACAGATTCTGCTGATGTAGCTCACATTCAGGCTGCTCTTTCAACAGAGAAGGGAAAAGAAGATGTTCCAATTCCTCATGTGGCACATCATCTAATTTTAGTAAGAAAGGTACTCATGGTTCATATTATTTGCCAGGTTCTCCTAACATGATTGATTTACACTCATTGGTTGAACATCATGCTATGGAAATTATTGATGGCTCTCATTTAATTTCTGAAGAAGGTCTGGACCTATGGATACAACACTTTGCTCCAGCAACTCAGGGAGCTACAAGTACTTTCAGAATTGATATTCCAGTAAGTTGGTTCAACTTCATAATTCATTTGTTGTTGACTCTTGATAAGTTTGGGTGGACAAAGCATTTACTCAAATCTGATTTGTGGAAATTGTTGACTGTAAACTGTGACTCTGAAGAACTATGTTATTTCATATTCCTGATGGATGTGCTACCTCTCAGGCCCCCACTTGTAAGGAGATCATGCAAGGATTGGGCAAGGAAAATGAAGGAGTGAGCCCAGCTGCACACACTTCAAGTGGGGTTGGAAGCCCACTCAAACAAGTGTCCCCTAATAAAGTTGTCTTTCTTCCACTTGGAGAAGCAGTATCTAGGAAAAGGAGGGAAAAGGAGCCTTTGGTTGAAACTGAGGTAAGAAGAAGTGACATGATTAAGGGAGATAATAATGGTTATAGAACAAAATCCTGTGATACTAAACCTTGCTTTCCATGTAATGCTATACCTCCAGTTCTTCAAATAAAGTGGTAAAAAACCTGACTAAGTCTGCCTGTAAGGTGGCTGAGGATGAACTCCAGGAAAAGTTGTCCAAGAAGCCCAAGAACAAGGGATGGGAGGATATGGCCAAGGTGTCCAAGGCCATAGGATCTGCAACACAGCACAAGATTTTTTAATGATAGGTCTGCCTCAAATTAACAGTCATAGCAGTAGAATGTTACTCTGCTCTATTTTGGAGGTTGTTTGCTATTTGTATGATGGGGACTTTAAATTCAGAACGTGTATGATACTGGATGATAGCCATGGGAGGAACCTTTTGCTTGTTGCTACTTTGTACTGTGTGTATGAACCCTAGATTTGGCTTCTCAATGAGAGAGAGGGCACTTATCTACTTGATGTTGTGGAAGTTAATTTTCTTACCATCATGTGCTTATTGGTGTGGTTAACTTTGGTGGAATTTTACTAGATGACACAATTCCTTCTACGCATGAGCAATGTTGACAACATTTTTCTCAAGAGCCTCAGTTTGGGTTAGATTCCAGGGCCTGGTCCCTGGTACAACAACTAAAACACCAATGGGTTTTCCATGAATAAGAATAGAACTTGGAATATTTTAAACTGGAATGTGAGAGGTATAAATGCTTCAGATAAGTGGCTGGCAATCAGAAAGAAAGTGGAAGAAAGTGCTGCTGGAATTGTGTGCATTCAGGAAAGAAAGAGAGAGAATTTTGATCTGGCTTACATCCACAAATTTTTCCCACAAAGATTTAATAAATTTGAATACTTGCCTTCTATTGGGGCCTCAGGGGGAATTCTAACTGCTTGGAATGGTGCAATGTTCACAGGAGAGATGATGTTCCAAAATAAATTCTCTTTATCCATACAATTTACATGCAACTCTTCATCCAAACTTGGATTCTCACTAACATCTATGGACCTTGCAATCATGAGGAAAAAATTGAATTCTTTGATTGGCTGAGTAATATTCAAATGCCTAATGATGTGGACTGGATTATCATGGGTGACTTTAACTTTATAAAGTCACTTGAAGACAGGAATAGACCTGGGGGAGATGTCAATGAAATGCTTGTTTTTAATGAAGCTATAAGAAAACTTGGGTTGATTGAACTTCCTCTAAAAGGCAGACATTTCAGTTGGAGCAACATGCAAGATAGCCCACTGCTGGAGAAGTTAGATTGGTTTTTCACTTCTGCTACTTGGATGACTAGTTACCCAGATTCCATTGCTCTTCCTCTTGCAAAGCCAATTTCTGATCATCTCCCTTGTATGATTGAAATTGGCACAAATATTCCAAAATCAAAAGTGTTCAGATTTGAAAATTACTGGCTAAAACACAGCTCTTTCAAAGAAGTGGTATAGGCTGCTTGGAAAATCCCTGTGGGTTATACTCATCATGCAAAGAAGATCAATGCAAAGTTCAAAAATCTGAGAAGAGCTCTTAAATTGTGGGCTAAGAACTTGTCATGCCTTAAAAACAGATTGAAGACTTAAATGCCTACATCTTTCTATGGGACTTGATTGAGGAATACAGGGATTTATCAGTGTTTGAAGGAAATTTTAGAACTATGCTAATGGAGCTTCTACTGACAGTACTCAACAATCAGAAAATCTATCGGAAGAAGAGAGGTAAAATAAAAGGAGTTAAATTTGGGGATGAAAACACAAAAAAATTCCATGCAAAAGCTTCTATCAATCACAGGAACTATAAAATTGCAATGCTTTTAAATAAGGACCAAGCAGAAGTTACTGACCATGAAGGAAAGGCTACCATTCTTTGGGAGTCTTTTAAAGATAGATTGGGCCAATCTAACGAACATTCAATGCATTTTGATTTAAGTGATCTGTATGAAAACACAGTGGACCCTCAAGTGTTCATTGACTTGGAGAAGCCTATTACACAAGAGGAAATTGATGACGTGGTGAAAAATCTCCCATCAGATAAATCTCCAGTCCTTGATGGTTTTCACGATGAGTTCATCAAAAGTTGTTGGGATATTATAAAAGATGTTACTGATCTTATTGTCAGGGTACTAGAATAGGGGTACCCTAGTACCCCGAACTTGTGCACGGACAGTCGCAGCACCCCGCGGCAAGGCTTGCCGGGCGACCGCCAAGGTCCTCCGTGATTCCTTTGGAGCCATTCAAGAACAAAGTATTTAAGCCAAGGAGACAAGGCCCCGGCAAGAGGAGCTTGCCGGGAAGGCCAACCAAGGCATCCCAAGGAACTTGCCGCGACGCGCCACGCGTCCCGGCGAGGCAACAAGGCCCCGGCAAGAGCAGCTTGCCGGGAAGACCAGTTAAGGCATCTCGAGGCCCGGTGAGCGACAAGCTTCCGGACCCGACAAGACAACGGCTGCGGCAAGGCGCTTGCCGCGGCAGGCGGCCACTCTGTGCCCACGCTCCAACGCATCCACCAACGTGTCGCTCTGGGGGCCTTTCCAGGCGCGCATGGCGGATGGCTGTGCAGCCAGCGGTGCGCAGTGGCTTGCGAAGCTGACAAGACTGCCATCGTGGCGAGCGGTGGCGTCCCTGACGGTACGTTTCTGCACTGTTTGGGCGACGCAGACGGACATTTAATGCCTTTGTCCCCTGCCGTCAGGGTTAGGTAGGATACACTGTATAGGTAGCTGTACCAACCACCTCGCTTTTTGCATTTGTACCCTTCTCTGCGTTGCCACCTGTCGGTGACCCCTTTAGCATATAAAAGGAGGCCCATGCGCGACGTAGAGGGGGTTCGACTCATTCGTAAGCCAGAAAACACATAGCTATCTCGAGCAAGAACATAATAGAATCAGACAAGCAGCAGTAGAAGTATTATCTCTCCAGAGAGCTCCGAAGCTGGGTAAACTGCTCGTGTGCTTCGCCTCGATCTGCTCTTCGTGCGACCTCCGCCCCCCGCCGAACCGAAAGGGGCCCGGTCCACTGGCCCCATAGGTGCTCGCGGATCAGTTTCCCCGACACTTATTATGGCCTTCCATGATGGCAATGTAAATCTTGAAAGCATCAACACATCATTCATTACTTTGATCCCCAAGAAATAAGTGCCACTTTCACCAAATGACTTCAGGCCAATTTCTTTGCTCAATGGAGTGCTGAAAATCATTACAAAACTATTGGCAAATAGACTGCAAAGAGTTATCCTACAAATGGTACACATTAATCAATATGGCTTCCTAAAAGACAGAGTGATTCAAGATTATCTTGGATGGGCATATGAGTACATCCACCAATGCCACAAGCCCTAGGAGGAAATGCTAGTAATTAAACTGGACTTTGAAAAAGCTTTTGAAACTATTGAGCGCAATGCAATCATTGATATTTTTAGAGCAAAAGGCTTTGGAGAAAAATTGATTTCTTGGATGCAATTAATATTCTCTTCTACATCATCAGCTGTGATGTTAAATGGAGTACCTGGGAAAAAAATTCTACATCGGAAGAGGAGTGAGGCAGGGGGATCCTTACTCTCCATTAATTTTTGTGCTGGCTACTGATTTGCTTCAATCAATTCTCAACAAAGCCATGAGGTTGAATCTTATCACTCCACCACTCCAAGTAAATTCATGGCCTGATTTCCCTATAGTCCAATATGCAGATGGCACTCTAGTAATTATGAAAGCAAATGCTAGACATCTCATATGCCTCAAAGCAATCCTTAATACCTTTGCTTCAGCAACTGGGCTCAAGGTAAATGATGGGAAATCAATCTTGGTACCACTGAACATTGATGAAGAAAGAGTAGTCTTTTTACAAACACACTTCCGTGTGCCAGAGGCCATTTCCCTTTTACTTATCTGGGGCTACCATTGGGAATTTATAAACAACTGTGGAGCAATGTTTACCTCTTGTCAACAGGATTGCTAAAAGATTGGCAGGCATTTCTGTTTTCATGACTCAGGCAGGAAAGTTTCTTCTGGTAAAATCAGTGCTTGCATCACTTTCAGTCTTCTTCATGTGCTGTCTGGACATACCTATCACCATTAAAAAGAAGCTAATAAAGTATTTAAGGCATTGTCTTTGGAGAAGCCCTGATATGGAAGATCACAGACCAGCTCTGATGGCTTGGCACACAGTATGCAGACCCAAAAGTTAAGGAGCATTGGGGGTATCTACACAAGTTCTACAATAGATATGACATCCCTTGGGTAAATTTGATTTGGAAGACTTACTATAGTGATGGGAAACTGTCAGGAGAAACATGATAGGATCATTTTGGTGGAAAGCAAACCTAGCTCTCATTGACCAATACAAAGCTATTGCTAGATGCAATGTGGGAGATGGTAAAAGTGCATTTTTTTGGGATGACTCGTGGGAAACTATTCTTAAGCACAAATTCCATCATTGTACTCATTTGTCAAAAATCCACAATCCAATGTCCAGCAAGTGGTCAATACTAAATAACTTCAGGACCTATTCTATTTACCTCTCACAACACAAGCATATGAACAATTTTTGCAAATGGACGATATGTGCATCTCTCTGAGACAATCTAAATTCTTGGACTCTCTAAACACATGGAGCTACATTTGGGGGAATGAATTCTATTCCTCCATTAAAGCATATAAGGTTCTGATTGGACACAAGCAAACACCTCCCCACTTCAACTGGATTTGGAAGAGCTCATGTCTGCCCAAACATAAAGTTTTCTTCTGGATGTTTCTACATGATAGAGTTAACACAAGAAACCTGCTTAGAAGAAAGTGTTTTGTGCTAGAGGCATATAATTGTGCAGTTAGTGGTTGTCAACAGGAAGAAACTTTACACCACCTTTTTTGGGGATGCCCCTTTGTGCAGCAATGCTGGGATTTCATCTGTCCAACAAAGACATATAATCTTTCAGTGCTAGAAGCATTTCAAGATCTAAAGGATAAGCTCAATTACCCATTCTATATGGATATCACCATTCTATGGTATTAGGCCATTTGGATAACCAGAAATAACAAGATTTTTGAAAATATTACACCATCATTCCAAGGATGGAAATTCGTTTTCCTGGAGGAACTAAAGCTACTCAGATACAAAATGAAGAAGGAGCATGAGGGACAATTTTCCATTTGGTTGGAAGCTCTATTGTAATTTTGTTTCAGTAGTAGTTTTTTTCTTTCTTTTTAGTTTTTTTAGTGTTTTAGCTGTTATTTGTTGTTGTTAATTTAAGGCTTTCCTCAAGCCTTTCAGACTAATCTTGTTACTTTGCTCTATTTATTTATAAAAGTTGGAGTGGGGTTTTACCCTACTTTGTAGTAAAAAAACAACACAAAGGTTATTCAACGATGGAAAAAACATTTCACCTATGATTTACCAAGTGGGAATTTAATTTCCTTTTTTCCGTCATGACCTTAACAATGTGTTAGTATCAACTTGCTTAGTTTTGAAATCCACCAAATATTTAATGGTTGTCTTGAGTACTACTTGTGATTGTGCTTTTTGCTTCCTCGACATGTCAACTTCATCTCTAAGTGCAGAAGCAGAATCTATTTCTACCAATAGTTTAGCCTCTAGAGCATAAGCAGTTGGCAATTCATGATGCACGATTGGGCCGGTGCCACTGTTGTGGGATGAAACAACGTCCATGTGGACCTCGCTCTTTGATCTTGGGCTAACCTGTTTTGCCATTAAAGTTTCGATTGGATTCTGAAAAGTTGAAGTTAGCAAAACATCTCAACTGGGAGTTAGAACAACAAACCCGTTAAACAAATAAGGAATTAAAGAGTTTCAATTGGATGCTGAAAAGTAGTTATTAACATCATTGTAACCAGTTGCAGCAGCAAAGCAGTTAAACAAACAAGTTTTGCAAAAGGTACCTGTTGTGGCATTACAGTTTCTCTTAGATCCTGAAAAGTTGAGTAGCCAGTAACGTGATTAGAGCAATTGGTTGCAGCGACAAAGCAGTTAAACAAACAAGTTTTGCAAAAGGAACCTGTTGTGGCATTGGAGTTTCTCTTGGATCCTGAAAAGTTGAGTAGTCAATAACTTGGTTAGAGCAACAAGTTACACCAGCAAACCTGTTACACAAATATATTTTGAAAATGTACCTGCTGTGCAATTGGACTTCCAATTGGATCCTGAAAACTTGAAGTTGGTAAGATGATTACAGAAACAAGTTACAGCAACAAACTAGGTAAACAAGGAAGTTTCTGAAAACATACCTATTGTGCCAACGGAGTTTCAGTTGGATCCTGCAAACTTGAATGTTAGCAATCATAAATAAAGAGTTGCAAGAGCCGTAAGAAACTAACATCAAACAAGTAAAACTAACCAGTTTTGGCAACATATTTAATTACACATGAACTAGTAAAACTAACAAGTTCTTGGCTACATATTAAAGTAACAAATCAGTACCGTTTACCAGCAACACAAACATCTGTAAATTTATTTGATGTCAAAAAGATTCCAAACACACACGCACGCACACACACACACACACACACACACACACACACACACACACATATATATATATATATAATTTAAAAAGATGGTGTCCCTCTTATAAACCAGACAATTGTCTATGTATGAACATGTAAACATTACTAGTGCTACAAGTGATAACACCAAACCATTTAAACAATAGGGTATCAGAACATAAATTACACGTGAATTCTGCTGCACCCTAGAAGTTCAGATGACCAACTATTTACGTGCTTAAGTAGCTATTTAAGTTCAGGAAAACAAGTAATTCTTAACAATAAATATCAAACACATACATAAGTGTAGTCTATAATAGGATTAACAGGCTATGGCATATGTAATCAGTAGTAAACTAAATTAAGACAAGCAATGTAATTGAACAATTTTGCAATAGGTGGCTAACTAAAATTCCGAGAAGCAGGTCACTGAACTTATGCTAGCTCTTTGTACAGGCACACTACAACTTATTTTTCTCTTACAAGGTTCTACGAAGGAGTCCATGGCATCAATTGCTTGGATATGCAGTCCCAATGCTTCTTTCTTCCCACACTACATTGGTAAGTCGAATTGTTAATCTAATAAGATGGTGCGTCCTTGATATGTTATATGAGTACGGGTTGTCAGATTAGTTGTAGCAACACACATCACACTGGCTTTTACTCTATATTTCATGCAATTACATTTGGCATATCGAGATCTAAGAAATCTACAATAGGATAAAAAGACAGGCATCCTTCACATTATTGGTGAACTCAGTTCGTAGAAACGAGCAATCAACCATTCTGTGGGTAAGTCAAAAGCGCCACTGGAATATTTTTCACTACCCCAATCATACACCCAAAAAAGGGCGACGCCACCGTAGGGGCTGGTATGGGCGGCAGCCTCGGGTGGCTGGAAATTGTGCACCTAGTTTGAGTCGTCCAGGTTGGCCCAGGCTAGTTTTGTTCGTCCCAGCGCATGAGCAGGCAATGTAAAAATTAATAAGAATGCTTCAATTTGGATGGGCCAATAACGTAATTGCAAGGCAGGCCCTATATCAGGCTCGCGACCCAAATGAGTGCCTCCCATATCGATCGACAAGAGGAAAAATCCCAATTCATTCGCTCCAGCCTCCTGTCTAGTTCACTCCTTACCTAGCCACCGCTGGACAGACCGACAAAGCACTTGCTCGAGCCCTCGTTGGACGCTGGTCGCCAGGCTGCAAGCGAATGGAAGGACAAGAAGATGAAGATCCAACCCTGGGTGTAGTCTGCATGGGAGGCAGCGGTGGCAGCACGGGCATGGCATCGAGCTTGCACAAACGGACAATCGCATCTTGCAAGAGCAGCATGCGCAACGAGCAGGTACATCATATCCCTGATTATATCTAATTCAACTGTTCAATTTCTGGCTAATAGTTAAACCTGACGGTGTTGTAAAACTGTTTGTATGTAGGGAATTTATAAGAAAATGAAACCAATTTCTGCTTATTTTATAACTCCCCCAATCAATACTGAACTGACTGAACCTGATGTGTCTAATCAAGTTTCCGGTGCAAGCATTCAAGCTCATGTTGTTCTTGAGCCTGAAGTGTCTATTGAACATACTGTTAATGAAGGATTTGATGCAAACATTTTACATGCTCCTGGTGATGAACATATAGTGTCTAATGAGGGATCTAATGCAAGAATTTTGGAACCTCCCATTGAAGGATTTAGTGTTAAATGATTGAGAGAGAGATGGATATTTGCAGGAATTGATGACAAGCAAATTATAGTTTCATGGGTTGAGGAAATGTCGAGGCCATCTACCAGAAAGTCACCGTATCATGACAATGTAGCATAACTACTTTTCTAATCTGTTGTTTGAAACTATTGGCATGCATGTGTAGGATAGATATATTGATATTTAGTTAGCACACTGGTGATAGGTGCAATTACACTTCGATATTTTCAGCCAGAGAATGAATAATTCAAGAAGGTACAGTCCATGTTAGTAGTCCTTGTACACCATGTTGCATTTTGTGTTTTTTGGTGCTTACATCATTTAGTGTTTTATAATCTGGAACTACTTTGGATCATTAGCTGGTTTTCAAAGTGCATGTAGCTTCACATTTCTCAAGTTATGTTGATTTCCGAAGTGCAAGTGCCTTCATATTTTTTTAAATTAAATTTTCGCCCCTGGTAACTTGAATTCGTGGATCCGCCACTCCACACAAATCATACATGTAGGCTAGTACGGATTAAATGAAATGCGGGGACTTACGCTAGCTTGTTGTATAGGCTCATTGCAGCTCTGCTTGCACTTGGGATGTTCCATGTACAAGTCCATGTTACCACCTTCTTGGATGTGCAGGCCTTGGGCTCCTTGCATCCCCCTCTGCATTTTTGACATGATGAATGGTTGATCAAATAAGAGGAATCGACCTTGCTGTTGTACCAGAGGACAGGTACTTACAAGGTTGTACCGGTGTGTAGGATGTGTACCAAATCACGTAGCGCCATCATGCTTCGCTAAAAAATGGTTTTGCTTGTTTCAGATGATATTTCCAGAAGAAATAAGAGTTAAAGTCAGAGTTGCATAGGCGTGTAAGCTAAGAGAGAAGCAAAAGGATATCCAAACATTGTCGGAAGAGTGCACAAGGGAGTGATATGTGGATACTAGTTCGGGTCAGCGTTTGGGCATGCTCGCCTAGCTAGAGTGCGGGTGACTTCAGAGCCGTTGAGGGTGATGCGCTGGCATTGGCTGGCCACGCATAGATGCAGATCTTGAGTAGCAGCGGAGCAATACATTGTGGTGGACGAGACTGTTGGTGAAGCCCCAATGGCCTCGGGGGTCAAAAGTGCGACGATGTGCTCGGTGAAGTAGCCTCGATGAGGTGGCAGACGGCTTCGGTGAAGCGCACATGATGCGGTGGAAGTCGGTACCTGTGAGGCATGTCGGTTGCGGCGGCCAACATTGTCGGTGGACCACCTGGTGTGGTGGACGAGGGCATAGATGAGGTAGCTCCGCTGCGGTGCTGAAGCACGACCGTCGTCTTCATCGTCGTTGTCCGACACAAAGGTGGGGAAAGAGACGAGACGAGGGGCGATTCGAATTTTGCTTGGGCCGGCGGCGAATTTGGGATTTGAGCGCTCTGGTCGCGGAAGAGGATGGTGGAGAAGGGAGATTTTCCAGGGCTGGAATTGGGGTGGCCAGATACTTCAATCCGAAAGATGGAAGCGCAAACTTATTTTGTCGTCATTATTTCTTGGGGGGAGGGGGGAAGGGATGGGGGTGGGTGGCTGGGTGCTAGCGGCCGTACGACACACGTGACCACCACGACATGACCGTGGTCTGCCTAGTGTGCCTACATTTGGGAATGCAAACGGATCTTCTTTCATTTGCAAACGAATCTGTATGTATTACCATGCCTGTGTTTTCCTTACAAATAATTAGCCATTCAAAAGAGATACTATAAATTAATTAATGAGGACTTATCTGAATTAGAATGTGTGTCACATAATGATCTCCAATTCTAATGTTCGCATTTCACAGTATCGATGGTACTTTTTTAATACAAATTCATATGTATAAGATGAACACCATGGTAGTGAGGCAACTTTTGATGGATTCAAACATATGACCTACAAAATAGCACAACAATTTAGTCAATGTCAACTCTTCCAAACCTAGTATGGCACGAATTCGAAATAATTACGGAAGCCATATGCATGGTCCTTAATTCAAATCTTACAATGTACACTAAATTGAAACATGGATATTAAGTCTGATACTATCTACATTCAAATGTTGTTTTTAGCCCCACCCCCTCGACACACACGCTACATACTTCCTATATAGATCAATCATCCTGTCCTAACCACCTTAGAAAGCTATCGGTTTTCGACACACATTCATTCTTTCTCTCCGTGTTTCGATCTCTAACTCTCAACTACATAACCCCCCTTTTCCACTCTATTACCAAATGTATATCTATCACACACCCGCCATTGCACTCCATGTCGAGCTCTCTCTCTCTCTCTCTCTCTCTCTCTCTCTCTCTCTTTCTCTCTCTCTCTCTCTCTCTCTCTCTCTCTCTCTCTCGCTCCCACCATATCTCGCTAGATACATGCATTACCTATCTAGACCCCCCATCTCGTGTGAAAGCATGCACCTTGTCTATTCAGGTCACTCTCTTGAGACTGTCTCACTCTTTCTTTCCCACGGCGGCCCACACTCGCTTAATCTCGCTCTCTTTATCTAAGTCTCGATTATCCTCGCTTTCTCTCACACACAAAAGACATATCACCCTGTTCGGGCCTCAATCGACACACTCTATACTCTCTCATGCAAATTGTCTATCTAGGTCAGTCTATCCAAGCCACCCCCACTCTTTCGACCTTATGGCAGGCCACGCTCGCTCAATCTCTGTGTGTGTGTGTGTGTGTGTGTGTGTGTATCTCGATTGACCTCACTCTTTCTCAAACACAAATGATATATCTCCATGTTTGATCCCAATTCGACATATTCATATTGTATACTCTCTCACGCACATTGTCTATGTAGGCCACTCTCTCCAACCCATCTCACTCTTTCGATCGCATGATGACCCACACTCGCTCAATCTCTCGCCCTTTATCTATGTAATCGATTGACCTTCCTTCCTCCCACGCACAAAATATATCTACATGTCTGTGTCTGGATCATCTCTCAATCTCTATCTTAAAGCCCTCACCCTTCCCAAAAGCTCAATCGGACAATATCTCTCCAGACCATATATATCTTTTCAACGAATGCCAGACCACACTCACATTGTCTCTCTATCTATCGGTGTCTCGATTGACATTGCTTTCTCACTCCGTATCTTCCACATATTGAAGATCCTCTCCATACCTCGCAAAGCCGGAGCTATTTACATTGCGAGGGGGACTCCAACCTTGGATTAATTTGTGAAGGCATTTATTCCGGTGGGTTTAGAATATATTTTCATAGCATTCAGCCCACAACTACTCCAAACACCGTAGCAACCCCCACACCTCCCCCAATTGATTACCCTCTAGCTTGGTCACCGCTCTCTTGCACATCCTTTCTTACCTTCCAGGCCGCATTATGGTTTTTGCAAAAAACTTTGTTGTTCTCTTTAATTTTTACAAATGAGCTCCAAAACTACACACCGATAGTCCACCTATAATGGAACAAATTTCGACCCACAAATTAAAGTGATACAAATTACACACCGAGGGGCCCACCTGTCATGGAACAAATTTGGACCTATATATAAATTAAACATTAATAATGAAAAAGGACGATATCGAGAACATGCGACCAGGCCTTCAAGTCGCACGTCAATACACAACGTTTGTTGTACCCCCCTTTGTTAATATAAAGTTTTTATATTACCACAACCTATTTAATGGATAACAGTACATTAGTGGGGCCGGCTCGCATGTACTATTTGACTTCACTTACTAGTGGGTTCCATGTCTGCTCTCTCTCCCCCTCCCCTTCTACGTTTAGACGCACGGGCAAACACGAAGAACGCGCGGGAGATGTAGCCGTTGACCATATCTGGACACATTCACAAGCTACGACACCAGTTTCACGTACTAGTAGTATTATACATGCAACAAGTTTCGGAATAAAAGTGATCGTGACGGACAAGTTAGGCTAGTTGTAGTACTATATATATACTACTCCGTAATAATTAAATGTGTGGATAAACAGATGTATCGCCTAGTGCTCGAACAAGGGGACTGGACGCGCCCTACAAGTATTTAGAATTGACTTCCCTAAAAAATATTTGGAATTGACGTGGTATTTAATATGAAATGTTTGCGATGAGAAGGAATACATGTGCATTGATGATGTTTTATATTAAATTTGATATGGCTCTAGAAAAACATGCAATCGATCAAACCATAGATTTCATTCAGTCTGACTCTGACTTTATATTCATTCTACGATCGAACTAAAATAAATGGAAATGATAAATCCCAAACATTCAGATTTTAGCATGGTAATCCGAACATTTTTCATGGCAAATTTAGATTACACGGCGGCGGGGGCGTCATGCGGTGGGAAGCGGCTCTCCTACGATGCTCTGTGTGTTGTCAGGCCACTGACCGACGGTGACGGCGGCGTCTAGCGCCCTTGTTGTCAAACTCCTAGATGTTGGCCCTAGCTTCAAGGAAGTCCAGAATGTTCTAGACTTCGGTCTCCAGGAGCGAGTCAACTGGCGGGAGGAGGCGACTGGCGTTGGTGCAAGGAAGCGGTCGACGGCGCCAATCCATGCCATTGAGGGGGGCACTGGCACCCGCGCGGGGACATGCGCTGGCCACGGCACGACTGAGACATTCGTGTGCACGGGCACCGGCATGGGCGCATGTGTCACTTCACGCGCAGGCGCGTGCGCTGGCAGGTGCACGGGTGCTTGAAAGTCGGCGAGGACCTCGTGGTATCTCGTCGCATCAAGCTCAGCGACAATGTGGGGCTGCCAGCCCATCAATGCCATGGGGATGCGCGTTGGCGTAGTCAGGGCAACGGGAGCCAAAATGGGAGCAGGGACAGGCACGGCGTCTTACCACAAGGCTAGTTTAAGCTCGTCCCAAAGAGCCTTATGTTCTTGAGACTCTGGCTGGGTGTCTTCTTTAGGAAACTGGAAGACTAAGGGTAGACCATCGTGGTGCAGCATGGAGTATGGTTAGGTCACGCTGGTTGGAGGTGGACGACAGGAGTCGGATAGGAAAAGACAAGATTGTAGCGATACCGGGTAGTGTAGGGGTGATTTTGAAATGCGACGTCGGCGCCATTGAAAGTGAGGGCAGTTGGAACGAAGGTGGGTGGCGGAAAGCGGGACTCGTGGCGGCACGTAAACGCCCATGGTTTGAATAGTGAAAGCATTCACGTTAATGTGACGGGACTTTGATCCAAAATACCTTGGCTCTTCATTTATGCAACTTTTCATAAGCAGCTTGTATCAAATTGAACAAAAGAATTATGATAGCATATTTGTTCCATATCATGAGACCATGCTCTGTTTCATGAATTTTAGGTCACTTTTGGATTTTCTGAAATTTAAAATCCAAGATTCGAAACAATATCATAACCTGCATCATGCAATAAATTTTCAAGTGATACATCTTTACTGTCGTAGATGTTAATATTTCATAAGAAAGGATTTGGTCAAACATTTTTTTCTTAGTTAGACTTCAGACAAGTTATATATGCAGAGTAAAAGGATAATCCCTCCGTACCAGTGCATTTCCTCATATATTAACTCAAATACTAGGCACGAACAAACGGGGCTCAATTCAGTGCTCGTCCTGGTGTAGTACTCCTATTAGTACTAGGCAATGGAGTTGACGGGTGACCTTCGGTAGCGGCGACCGAGGGAATTGAACCATGCTCGGCACGGTAGGTAACATTGTCTAGTTACTAAAGCTTCCCTCCATTGTTCATCAGTACTCATTATGGACCGGGGATATGAGGGGAATTTCCTAGGGCTGGAGTTCTGGCCGCCAGATATGTCGACTCGAAACATGGATTCTCGAGTGGTTGGGGTTGGCTAATGTGCGTACCACGCACGCTACCAGAAGGACACTAGCCTTGGTTTCATTTTTTTGACGATCAACACAAGCCCAAGTCTGGCTGGTACGCCGTTGGGTCCTACCATTCGAGAATACGAAAGGAATCTTTAAATTGCCGAATGAATCTATATGTATTATGATGCTCGTATTTTCGTTGCAAATTATTGGGCATTCTAAAAGGCACGGTAATTGATCTATGACGAGTTCTTGAATTAGAGTGAGTTTGTGATATAGTGATCTCAATGTGGACTTCACATTTCATGGTATCCCCAGTATGTTTTTCATTGCAAATTCAAGTTTCAAAGATGAACGGTATGGTGGTGAGAAAACTTTGTACGTATCAAGCATATGACCACACACACACACACAAATACAACAACAATCTAGTAAGTATAGTGCATCTATTTTTCCAAACCATGCATGTATGACATGAATTCAAAAATACTCCCTCTATTCCTAAATATTTATCTTTTAGAGATTTCAACAAGTGACTACATACGGAGCAAAATGAGTGAATCTACACTCTAAAATATGTCTACATACATCCGTATGTGGCAGTCCATTTGAAATCTCTAAAAATACAAATATTTTGGAACGAAGGGAGTAAAATGTAAGCCATCCATGGTCCTCAATTCAATATTTAAAATGAACAGGAAACTGAAACATGAATATTAAGTCTAGTACTACATACATGCAAATGTTGTGTTTAGGTCTCTCCATCGACGACACCCCCCCCCACACACATACTTCATGTATCGATTGATGTTCATTTCTTTGTTAATAGAGCTATTGGTGTCCGACACACACACGCTCATTATTGCTCCTCATGTTTCGGTCTCCATTTATGTCATTCCCGCCCTCACCCTCTCAACAAATGTATTTCTCACACACAACCTCGTCGTGCCCTCTATGACAAACGCTCCCTCTCTCTCTCAAGACACATATGTTGCCTTTGTAAAACACCTTCACCATGTGCGCACACAAAAAGTCTATCTAGCTCACTCTCTCGGTAACTATCTCCCTCCAGCCATCACCACAACTTTGCCGCACGATATCTCGGTGTAGCATTTTTAACATTCGAGTGTACGCTAGGCCACACTCCCTCAATCTCTCCCTCTATAAATGACTTGATTGACCTTGCTTTTTCGCGTTATCTCTCTCACACATAGACGCTCGCACTACACCTCTTACATAGGCGGAGCTATGTAGATTATCGGGGGTTAATCCCTCGACCTTACATAAAATTGTGAAGCTCTGTTTAGGATTGTTTAGATTATATTTTTTCACATTATATTTGTCCCCACCCACCCAAACACCGATTGGTTGTGCACCCCCCTCCCCGGGAGAATATCATGTGCCCCACAGCTTAGATGTTATATGATGATACGAGTTGCTTGGACCTTGTAGATCTGAGATATAGCAGCTCACATGATGTCTTAATATTTTTACAGGAAACCTTAATGAGTTTGAGAATTGCGCACAATTTGTACAAAAATAACTCAGATGCCCTTGGATCCCATATCCAACGACCTTGAAGCTCGTATCACTGTAGCATCTAAGATGGAGGACCTCATATTCTCCTATATGTAAGAATATCATGTGCTACCACACCTTAGATGCTTTGGTGATACAAGCTCTTAGGAGCCGTTGGATCTGTGATCCAACAACTCCTTGGTGGTTCAAATGCTTTTTTGCATAAAAGCCCCCAAAGAGTTCGGCCACTGCTTACAAGCACAAAGACTGGTCAGATGCCATTGGATCTCAGATCGAACAACCTTGAAGCTCGTAGCACCGTAGCATCCAAGCTCCGAGAGCACCTGATGTTTTCTCGCACGTGAGAATATGAGGTGCTCCCGCACTATAGGTTCTATGGTGACACGAGTTCCCGGAGATCTAACGGCTCACAGTAGGAGGTTTGAATGGTTTTGCAATATAGGCCTTAAAGAGTTTGGGAATTGTGCATAAAGTACAAGTACTATGCATGTGGCATCTGATCACAGATCATACAACCTAGATGCTCGTATCACCGTAGTGGCTAATTAAGCTACGGGGAGCACCTAATATTAGCTACTGGGAGCCATTGGATCCAATATGCAACGGCACACACGAGGCGTGAATGTTTTATTTGCAAAAAAAACTAGGAGAGTTTGGAAATTGCACATAATTACAAAGACTACTCCTAAGCCATTGGATCTCAGATCTAACGACGTAAAACTCGTATCACCATAGCATCTAAGTTGCGGGGTGGACGTGATATTCTATGCCGCTGTCATTTTTGTTCCTAAACTTGCAAAATACGTGTAACTGGTGTCGTTACTTGTCCAACCACGCAAAGTCTCTGTGCAAAAAAAACCATTCTACACTGAAATATGGGAACAACACACAGGGGTCCCACTTGTCATTGATCAAATTTGGACCTAAAACTAACAAATCTGAAAGACAAGATTCAAACTAGCAACCTAGACTACAAAGTGTAAGTCGATAGCCTAAAACAGCAACAGTTATTGGCTTTGTCGCATAACTTGATTTTACACAGTATTAAGTTGAGCAGAGTAGAGGGAGTGGCTCGTCAACACGTGCATGACCACTGACTCACTTACTGGTGGGTCCCATGTCCTTGAACTCTCTCTCCTTTCCATCTTCTAGCCTTTAGATGCACGGGCACACATGAAGAGTGGTGCGAGCTTGCCGTCGTGTTATTATAACTAAAAAAGCTTGGAAAATAGAAGAATCGCCTAGAACAAGAGACGTTGCGGCTGGTCGAGACGGAGCTAACCACACCTATCCTCCATGCCACGTTAGCATGATGAAGCTGTGTGGCTAGTGGGGTGTTTTCGACCGACTAGCTAGGTCCCGAGGTTGAACCATAGGTGATGCGGAGCATCCCACGCTCATCCCCATGGACGCATCTACATCTCCCTCAACACCACTTGGACCCATGACACGAGCCCGAGCTAAGGCTATCGAAGATAAGGTGAACTCGCTCCTCTCTGAACTCCCTCTTCCTACTGATGAGACATGGCTACTACCTCATTCAGAAACTCTATGTATAATCAGGTACATGGATGTGAGCCAAGCAACAACTACTTGCAAGAGCCAAGACGACAAGGATCCCAAGCATGTTGAAGAAGAAGAAGAAAGGATGCTGAAGCTACAGGCGTCGGACGACCGACCAAGTCCGGACGTCCGACGACTCCCAGGACACGGACGACCGAGCCTTCCGAACGTCCGGTACTTCGCCATCCGAATCCAATCTACGGACGTCCGAGGCGGACCGGACGACCGGACGACAAGCACCCGAGCCAAATCTACGTACGATCGACGACTTCCGGACGTCCGGACCGTCACGAAGCTCTGGACGACCGACCCCCTCCGGACGTCCGACGCGCCTACGACCAAGCCGATTCTACGGACTCCCGAGCCCAGCCGGACGTCCGGAACGTCCCGAGCCTCCGGACGTCCGACGCCTTCCGGACGTCCGACCCCTGAGTGACCGAACCTGCGGTCTGGAGCCCTTGTATCCCTTCGCTTTGACCTCCTTTTGCACTACGACTATAAATAGGTCTCCCCCACCTCCTAATTAGATTTAGCATTGGTTTAGCTCATATTTGTGTGAGAGCCTTGCTCATCCACTTGGTTACTTCTCCTTGGAGGTCAGGACCTCTTCGGAGAAGATCCCCCAAGCGGATTCAAGACCCCTTTCTAGGGAAGATCATCAAGACCTCCGTATGGAGAAGAACGGTTCCTTTGTATCCTTACCATTGTTGATTGTGGATCATATGTATCTCTATGTGTTCGGTGATCTAGCACTCGTGTGATTGGTTCTATGTCGGTTTCGTGATTCTCTCTCGTTTTCCCCGTGTATTCCCCTTTGTGCTTCCGCGTGTTCTTCGTGATTCCCCGTAGGATCCACTCCAAACGTGAAAGATCGTCCACCTAGGGTTCCGCCCTACATCATCTTGGTATCATGAGCCACGTTGATCACGTTTTTGGATCCCCTACCCCTCTTTGTCTAGCTTGACTTTGTTGTTTTCGTCCTAATTCCGAAAATTCCCCACCAAAAATAGCCCCAATTTTTTTTTGTGATTTGTTGGTGAGTTGAGATTTTGTTGGATTTGGTCCATGGATTTGTGTTGCTACGTGTGGATCTAGCTTTCCCCACCCTCCCCACCCTTTTCCATCCACCATATCACTCGATTTCGACCTCACCATCTTCTTCTTCCCCGGAAATCTCGCAGTTCTTCTCCCCGAGCCCGATTTTCACCCAGGCTCCGGACGACCGGAAAAGGTCGGATGTCCGACGAAGTCCAGACGACCGTAAAAGCCCGGACGTCCGCAAAACCCTGACGAAACTAAACTTTGTCAGTTCGACCACTACCACAACCCCACATTCCACCACATCTTCCAAACCCACATACACCACCATCTTCCCCGATACCTCTTATAACGATTTTGCCATATTTTGGTCCTTGATATTTTGAGTTGTGGATCCCGTATCCTTTTGTGTTTCGGCTATCTAGGTACGGTTGATGTCATCACCACCACGGCTAATCTTCGCAAGGGTCTCATCATCGCCAAGGACGATAACTTCGACGACATCTTTGTCATACCTTGCTATTGCATTGATACACCACATGTCCCTCATTTTGCGTAGCTTACCCATCGAGACTAGCCATTGAGTATTGCCGGCAACGTGACTTGTGCACATTAGGGATCATACTCCATAGCATACATACCATACCATAGTGGTGCATATCTTGGGATCCACTTGTGTGTCACAAAGTTGTCATAGCATACACAATTGCTATCTTGGTTCGTGAAGTTTTGCATGAGAAGAGAGCTCAAAAGTGAAAGAGCCACCCAAGCTTTAAAGCAAAGAGGAAAGATAAGCAAAGAGCTTATGAACAAGAACCATAGCATCATACTACATTAAGATTGTCATATTGGATCATCTTGGATCATTGCACCGAAATACCCTACATATAGCATACTTGGGATAGAGATAGTTGCATTTTTGCCTAGTAGGTTGTGCACAAGTTTGCGTATCCGCCTATTGTGCAATCGTGCTAGCGTCTCTCTAGTATTGTGCAACAAGAGCATTTTTGTGGTTTCCACATTTTGGCTCACTTTTGGCTTGCACAATCCCACTTATCTATTTGCGTGTGTATTTCCGTGTACCCGTACTTGCTTGGTCTACTTGTTGCATTTGCAAATTTGTGAACCTTTTCCAACATTATTGAAGCTCACTTACTATTGCATCAAATTTTGTGCCACCATCCTAACCAAGCTCCACCAAAAGCTTTTACGTGTGTAGGTGTGCGAACCGACAAGAATTGGTACTAAAAGTGCTATTTCATTGTCCGCAATGGAGTGAACTTGATTCATTTTCAACTTCGGTCAAGGTACATTTGGTACACGTTCTTTTCCTTCTACCACTCACATTTTGTTTGGAATGATGGATAGGCCAAGTTCTTCTAAAAATCCACCTCTCATCGAGAACGGCGACGACATGTCATCATTCATCACAAAGAGCCACCTCTTTGGTGCTCAAAGGGCGTTACACCAAGAGCAACAAGCTATGAGCGACCGTATCGACAACCTCGCCACCGACTTGTGACTCTCCGAGCAACGTACAAGAGACTACTTCGACAACAAGTTCGACTCTCACAAGGAAGAAAATGATGCAAGAATGGAAGAGATCCGCGCCTTGATGAGGAACTGGCATCCTTCCACTTCTTCATCCTCAAGACGGAGCCGTTCGAGTCGACACTCCGACGACACCTTCTCCGGCTCAAGTACACCGTCATCGACCATTCTTCGATGAGCCGCGCGTCAAGACCGGCATGCATCTCGGAACCCGCTATATGACGAGCATTCACAAGAGCAAGTTGATGAGCAAGTTCCTCGTCCTCAATCAAACCAAGTCGCTTTTGCTCAAGCTCAAGAAAGGCAACGGCTACGACGCCAAGAAGAAGAACGAGCGCGTCTACACCAAGAGGAACAAGACGCCGAGGCTCAACGTCTTCAACAACAACAACGAGAAGCGCAAGCTCTTGAGGCACAACGTGCCCTTCAAGAATCAAGTCGAGCCATCGCCAACCGCAATCGCGAACAGCGCAATCAAGAGGAAGCTCTTCGAGAAGAAATCCAAGAGAGGAACTACCAACCGAGTGTGCAACGTCAAGCTCCACAAGCACATCAAGCTCCACAAGCTCCTCCACAAGCTCGTCAAGCTCCACCTCAACCTCAAGTTCAACAAGAGCAAGTTGATCATGGACTTCATCCGCGCCAAGAGCAACATGAGGATGACTATCCTCCACGACAAGGGCGTCATCATCACCATCGCCAACAACACAATGAAGAGCAACGCTATGGCAAGCTCATGTTCACAATGCCCAAGTTCAATGGAAGCAATGATCCCGAAGAATACCTTTCATGGGCATTGAAGGTCGACAAAATTTTCCGCTTGCACAACTATGAGGAAGAGAAGAAGATCGCTATGGCATCACTTGAGTTCCATGACTATGTGCTCATATGGTGGGAACAAGTCCTTGAGCGTCGTGAAGCAAGAGGTGAACCACCTATCACCACTTGGACTCAAATGAAGGAAGTCATGGGAGCACGTTTTGTGCCAACCTACTACAACCGCGATCTCTTCAAGAATCTACAACTCCTCAAGCAAAGAACAAAGAGTGTTGAACAATACTACAAGGAAATGGAAATTGCCATGATTCGAGCCAATGTCACGGAAGATGATGAGCAAACAATGGCATGTTTCTTGAATGGACTGAATCATCCAATCAAGAAGATTGCCGACTTCCAACCCTACTCCAACCTCATTGAGCTCGTACATCAAGCAACCAAGGCGGAACGTCAAGTGCAAGATGACATCAAGTACGCCAAGTACTCATCCAAGACCTATGGCTTCTCCAACATCCAAGCTTCAACAACTCCTCCATCATCTACATCAACCAAGCCTTCTCCAAGCAATGACGACAAGTCAAGTTACAAGAAAACTTCGACAAGTTCAAGTCGTCTTCCTCCTACTACAAGCAACTTCAAGCCGCGTGCTTCATCATCTACTCCAACCGATGAGACCGTCAAGACAAGCTCCTTCAAGTGTTTCACTTGCGGCGGCCGAGGCCACAAGTCCTATCAATGCATGAACAAGCGCACCATGATCCTCAACGACGATGGCACATATGACTCCATGAGTGAAGAGGAGATGGAAGCTCTTGAGCAAGTGGCCATGCACCGGCGCGTGAACGAGGATGAAGATGATCAAGTCTTTTGTGATGAGGATGCGAGCCCCGCTCTAGTTGTCTCCAAAGTCTTGACTCTTCAACATCAAGAAGAAGAAGACCAACGATGCCACATCTTCCACACTAAGGCCAGCATCAATGGAAGGTCCATCAAGGTCATCATCGATGGAGGTAGTTGCCACAACTTGGCAAGTGAAGAGCTATGCTCCAAGCTTCAATTAATCAAGAAGAAGCACCCGCACCCCTACAAGGTTCAATGGCTAAGTGACTCCGGCACTATACGAGTTGAGCATACGGTCCAAGTCTCCTTCAAAATTGGTGCTTATGAAGACACTTTGGAGTGTGATGTGGTCCCAATGACCGTTTGCCACCTCCTTCTTGGTCGACCATGGCAATTCGACCATGGTGTCAACCACAATGGGCGCACCAATCACTATAGCTTCAAAATGAAAGGGAAGGAATATGTGCTACGACCTATGTCTCCTAGTCAAGTGATAGCCGACAAGCAAGCCACCAAGCATGGAGAGAAGAGTGAGAAAGTGATCCACCCAAAAGTGAGTGAGAGCCACAAGCCAAACTTGAGCGCCTCTTCGCCTAGAGAGAAAAACTTCATCCTATTTGCCACGAAAAGTGAGATGAGTGAAGTGTGTGAGAACCCATCGAGTGTGATGCACTTTATCCTTGTGTGCAAGGATGGAGAACCAAAAACTAACACCATTCACGAGCTACCTTTGGTGTTTCAATCTCTTTTGCAGGAATTTCAAGATGTTTTTCCCGATGAGCTACCTCCGGGTCTACCTCCTCTTCAAGGCATTGAGCATCGAATCGACCTCATCCCCGGAGTGCCACTTCCAAACAAAGCCACATACCGTGTCAATCCCGAAGAAACCAAGGAGATTCAACGGAAGGTATAACAACTAATCGACAACGGTCATGTATGTGAAAGCTTAAGCCCTTGTGCCATTCCCGTTATACTTGTGCCTAAGCCCGATGGAAGTTTCCGCTTATGTTCCGATTGTAGACCCATAAATGCCATTACCGTTCGATATAGGCATCCCATTCCTCGCTTAGATGATATGCTTGATGAACTTAGTGGAGCCAACTTTTTCTCAAAAATTGATCTTAAAAGTGGCTATTATCATATCCGCATTCAAGAAGGTGATGAATGGAAAACTGCTTTCAAAACCAAATTTGGCTTATATGAGTGGTTAGTGATGCCTATGGGCTTATCGGAAGCACCCGGAACTTTCGTGCGTCTTATGCATCATGTGCTTAGACCTTACATTGGAATCTTTGTTGTGGTTTACTTTGATGATATTCTTGTGTTTAGCAAAACCATGAAAGAGCACATTAATCATGTTAAATCTGTTTTGCAAACTCTTCGCAAGGAAAGCCTTTATGCTAACTTGAAAAAATGCACTTTTGGCGTTGACAAAGTGGTTTTCTTAGGTTTTGTTGTTTCTTCCAAGGGTGTCCATGTTGATGAAACTAAGATTGAAGGCAATTAAAACTTGGCCCCAACCCACCAATTTGCAACAAGTGCGAAGTTTTCTTGGTCTTGCAGGATTTTATCGCCGCTTTGTGAAAAACTTTAGCACAATTGCCGCTCCTTTACATGCTTTGAGTAAGAAGAATACTCCTTTTGTTTGGGGATCTTTGCAATCCACCGCTTTTGATGAGCTCAAGTCTTTGCTTACTCATGCTCCGATTCTTGCTTTGCCCAACTTTGACAAAACTTTTGAGGTTCATTGTGATGCAAGTGGTACCGGAATTGGCGGAGTTTTGATGCAAGAAAAACGAGCCATTGCTTATTTTAGTGAAAAACTCTCCGGTGCTCAACTTAACTATCCCATCTATGATAAAGAATTGTATGCTTTAGTGCGTGTCCTACATGTTTGGGAACATTACCTTAGACCTCATGAGTTTGTCATCCATACCGATCATGAAACGCTTAAGTACTTAAAAGGTCAAACTAAGTTGAACAAGCGTCACGCCAAATGGAGTGAATTTATTGAATCTTTCCCATATGTGATCAAGTACATTAAGGGTAAAGAAAATGTAGTTGCGGATGCGCTTTCACGTATATGTACGCTTGTAACTAAACTTGAGTTGAATGTTATTGGTTTTGAGCACATCAAAGACTTGTATGCTAATGATCCATCTTTTGCTATTCCTTATGCTAAGTGTTTGATGCATACTTCTTGGGAACAATATTATTTCAAGGATGCATATCTTATGAGAGCTAACAAAATATGCATTCCCGAGTCTTCTCTTCGTTTGCTCCTTTTCCAAGAGGCTCATGGAGGCGGACTCATGGGACACTTTGGACATGACAAGACGTTCGCTACGCTCTCCAAGAACTATTATTGGCCCAAGATGTTCCGTGACGTCTCACGCTTCACCACCCGATGCTCAACCTGTCGCAAAGCTAAGTCTAAAGCTCAATCTCATGGTCTTTACATGCCTCTTCCTATTCCTTATCAACCTTGGGAAGACATTAGCATGGATTTTATACTTGGTTTGCCTAGAACTCAAAATGGAAAGGATTCCGTATTTGTTGTTGTGGACCGGTTTTCTAAGATGGCACATTTCATTCCTTGCAACAAGATAGACGATGCTTCACATATTGCCAATCTATTTTGTAGGGAAATCTTGCGACTTCATGGAGTGCCAAAGACAATTGTCTCGGACCGCGACGTCAAGTTCTTGAGTTACTTTTGGAAGACCCTATGCGCCAAGCTCGACATCAAGCTATTGTTCTCTTCGGCATACCATCCTCAAACCGACGGCCAAACGGAGGTGACGAACCGTACACTCTCCACTCTACTTCGCGTGTTGATCAAGAGGAACATCAAGGAGTGGGAAGAGTGTCTACCCATCGTCGAGTATGCCTACAACCGTGCAAGACATTCGACGATCGGCAAGTCCCCCTTCGAGGTCGTCTACGGCTTCAACCCATTGTCCCCATTGGACATTCTACCTCTTCCTCTACAAGAGCGAACCAACCTTGACGCAAGTGCTCGTGCAAGCTACATCAAGAAAATGCATGAAGATACAAGGCACACCATCGAGCGAAACGTACAACGAGTAGCAACCAAGCTCAACATCAACAAGCAACCCATGGTCTTCAACATTGGTGATCTAGTGTGGCTACACCTTCGCAAGGACCGCTTTCCCAACGAACGCAAGTCCAAGCTTCTCCCTCGAGCCAATGGACCTTTCAAGGTGCTAGCATGCAATAACAACAACGCCTACAAGATCGACCTACCTCGAGACAAGTACAATGTGAGCGACATCTTCAACGTCAAGGACCTTGCACCTTACCATGGTGATGAAGTTTTTGATCCGAGGTCGGATCTCTCCCAAGGGGGGGGGAGATGATGCGGAGCATCCCACGCTCATCCCCATGGACGCATCTACATCTCCCTCAACACCACTTGGACCCATGACACGAGCCCGAGCTAAGGCTATCAAAGATAAGGTGAACTCGCTCCTCTCCGAACTCCCTCTTCCTACTCACGAGACATGGCTACTACCTCATTCAGAAACTCTATGTGTAATCAGGTACATGGAGGTGAGCCAAGGAACAACTACTTGCAAGAGTCAAGACGACGAGGACCCCAAGCGTGTTGAAGAAGAAGAAGAAAGGCTGCTGAAGCTACAGGCGTCGGATAACCGACCATGTCCGGACATCCGACGACTCCCAGGACACGGACGACCGAGCCTTCCGGACGTCCGGTACTTCACCATCCGAACCGAATCTACGGACGTCCGAGGCGGACCGGAAGACCGGACGACAAGCACCCGAGCCAAATCTACGGACGACCGATGACTTCCGGACGTCCGGACCGTCACGAAGCTCCGGACGACCGACCCCCTCCGGACGTCCGACACGCCTACGACCGAGCCGATTCTACAGACACCCGAGCCGAGCCGGACGTCCGGACCGTCCCGAGCCTTCGGACGTCCGACGCCTTCCGGACGTCCAACCCCTGAGTGACCGAACCTGCGGGCTGGAGCCCTTGTATCCCTTCGCTTTGACCTCCTTTTGCACTACGACTATAAATAGGTCTCCCCCACCTCCTAATTAGATTTAGCATTGGTTTAGCTCATATTTGTGTGCGAGCCTTGCTCATCCACTTGGTTACTTCTCCTCAGAGCTCAAGACCTCTTCGGAGAAGATCCCCCAAGCGGATTCAGGACCCCTTTCTAGGGAAGATCATCAAGACCTCCGTACGGAGAAGAACGGTTCCTTTGTATCCTTAACATTGTTGATTGTGGATCATATGTATCTCTATGTGTTCGGTGATCTAGCACTCGTGTGATTGGTTCTATGTTGGTTTCGTGATTCTCTCTCGTTTTCCCCATGTTTTCCCCTTTGTGCTTCCGCGTGTTCTTCGTGATTCCCCGTAGGATCCACTCCAAACGTGAAAGATCCTCCACCTAGGGTTCCGCCCTACATCAATAGGTAGTACGTCTGATACAGTATATTTTTACATGCACATTTTTCCTTCGTACCGAGACGTGGCACACCCTATCGTGCGGTTTCGGGGTCCTCCCGGGACCCGGGTGGTGCACGCATATTCTCTTCCTTGCCGAGACATTGGATGCCCTACCACGCGTTTTCTGGGTCCTCCTCGCTCATAGCACTGAAGCAAGTAAATGAGTCGTCAAATCATAGAAGCCCACCTTTCCCACCGAGTACATTAGTGAAGCATGGTGGCTAGCTAGTTTGGCTAGTGCGACCGATTAGCTAGGCCGCCGCCACATTTGTTTTTTTCACCCTTTTTTCTCTCCTTTCCAGTAGGTAAATTTAAATATCCACTAAAATGTTGCTATGGTCTTTGGATGTGGCAGGCGCGGCATTTTTTTATTTTTTTATTTGATGGGAGCAGCGCGCGGCAGCAATTATTCATGATGACTCCGCCTATAAAGCCCACTGCTCCCTGATGTGAAAAGTCATCGACTGGTGTTTTCCCATGGTGAAAACCAAAAGATTCACCCCGCTCCTCGGTTGGCTCCCTTCGCCTTGCCATAGATTCAATTGCCTTTCAGCTATTTCGCCCCCTTTGTTTCCTCTCCCCATTGCTTCTACCTGGTTCCATGGCGGCGCACCATATCACGAAGTCTGAGGTGAGGCACCTGACATAGGAGCTCTGGGCCAAGGATGCGGAGCTCAGGGCGAAGGAGGTGGAGCTCCGTGAGTTCAAGGAGGAGAGGAGAACCATGCTCCTCCTTTATGTGCGGGAGTTCACGGAGCTTCAAAATCGGCAGGCATCCACCACAAAGATGCTCGAGGCATCAGCGACATTGCTGCAGAAAACGGGAGATAGGACGCGGTCAGGCTAGCCGGCTAGAGCATGAGCGGGCCGATCGTGACGAGGTCTAGGATCGCCTCAACCACTTTGTGGACCATGTTACCACTCACGTGTTGCAGCTGCACGATGCCTACCGTTGTGCCAGCGCGACCATGCTGGCCGTCGGGCTAAACCTGTTCGACCACCCAGTTGATTTCAACGAGGTGCGGCTTCCTGACCTGGTCTCCTTCTTCACCTATATCTCCGAGGAGCTGAGACGTCTTCGCGCGATGGTGTGGGCGGAGCTAGAGAAGGAGAGGTTGCGGGCTGCCATCGCTGTTGCCGGGCGAATACTCTCAGGGCTTCGTCACCGGAATCCTTTTGTGCCATTGGACGCCATCTTCCATGAGCTGGCTCCCGTCGACCGGGAGCGGGCTCTGCGGGCGGTGGCACCATGCATCACCAATGTCATGCGCGTTGAGAAGGAGCGGGACTTCGGTGGTGTTTAGGCATCCTCTGGATGGGCATGTCCATGTCTCGGTGCAACATGTTCGTTTGATCAAACTCAAATGGTGCAGATCAGTCTCACTGTAACACAAAGTGTGTGGGTGTGTTTGGTTGCATTCTCATCTCAATATAGTTGTTCCCTCTTCGTGCATGCTCATCTCAGCACCCCTCTTCATGCATGCTCCTAGTGTATTTGTGTTAACCTACTTGTTTGGACTCATGCACTCTTCCAAACACCCAAAAGTGGGTCGAGAAGGGAACTTTTGCTCCCATCCCATGCACCCTGCCTAACACTAATTCGTGCTTCACACGGTTCATGTTCCGTGGAGTATTGTAGCACCATACTCTCCGTGCACTGTATACCTAGTTCTGTAAACATTGATCACGCCGTTCATTCTTGACTGGACAGTCAAAAAAGGGATATGTTACATTATTGTTCATATAGTTGACATGCGCACAACATCATTTGTTATCATCATATCTTACTACACTAGCAACAAGATTATGTAGTACTGACGTATGAACCACTGCATATGCCTAGTAGTAGCAGTACTGTGTAAGTTCAAGTGGCTGCCAAGTTTCGCACTCCTCTATCGTAAGAGTGGAAATGCTTGCTGTAATCATTTTTTTTTCTTCAGAAACAGGGGACACGCTCTACCGTGCAGATCCTCCTTGACGGTCGTCGGGAACCCTACCACTCACTTTCACCGACGTGTGGGACAACCAGCATCAGGGTCCACTTGCCATACACTAAATTACTCCGTACTAGAGTACACTACTGCACGGTAGATTACCACGATCAAAGCGCCGCAGTAATGCCCAATGAGATGCCAAATCACAAAACCCCCACCTTTCTAGCAGTAAGTTGGACGGACGAAGTAACCATCATTTCACTCTTTTTTTCCTTAGCTTCCTCTCTTGAAGAAAACCCCAACTCGCTTCTGCCTCATCTTGTTCCGCATTTCTTCAAGGAAACCCCGACCTGCTTCTGCCATTGTTCTTCTCTTCAAAGAAGGAAAGGTGAGCGCATCAATGGTGTTGATTCTAGCCAAGGCCCGGTCTTGCAACCCCGAGACTAATCCTATAACTCCCTCTCTGTTCTTCTTTTGTGTTTGTGATTATGGTTTCTTTTCTTTTATTTCTAGTTGACAATTCTTAATGGACCCTGGAGCACCGGCCGAAGTGATGTCTATGGCTCTGGCCAAAATCGCGGAGGCTCAGGGTACAAAGAAGCGCAAGCACTCCGCCGAGACTACCACAGACAAGCTCAAGGCCATCGCCCTGTCCAAGCCCCCCTCTCCGGGATCCCTCATTAAGTAAGTCCAGGTAATATCTCTTCTTGATGATATTTTTGTAATATCTTTTCATCTAACACGCAGTACTAGTACTAGTAGTACAACTTTCTGGGTGATCTTGCATGTAATTTTGTGTGCCAAATGAAGGTTCTAAATTACTCTTTTGACTAAAACATGCGAGAGGTTGATATACATATGATTATTGCACATAACACTGATTTGTTATAGACTACTTTCAATTACTTTATGAACATCAATGCTAGCTGTAGGAAATGCAAGAATTTAGCTCTCATGCCTTTGAAAGGGAGTATATTAGCCTCAGTAACTTATGTTATGGATATAGCAAGTAATCCCTCTTGTTCTCATGCCTTTGAAGACATGTTCTAGTGTCTTTCTTCACTCATTTCTGTGCATATGTGTAGTCTTATATGGAGTAAAATATCAAAAATCATCTTATATTTTTGAACAGAGGTAGTAATAAAATATTTTGTTTCTGTTTGAATTAGAACCAGGTATGCGGTGGGGATGAAGTTCTCAAAGTCATGTCATGTGAACTGTTAGACCTGAGGATGAGTTATACTACTAAACTATCCAGTTGTTGTGTCCTTGTCGCCATGTGTCGTGAACTAGTGTTTTCTTGTAGCATTGTTGTCAGGCATGTTCTCAAGGGTGTACTTCACCACAACAATTTCCTAGTTGTGCCTTTGATTATGAAGGGTGTCGTGGAATTGTCACGGCAGATGTCCTAGTGTGAGGACTTAGTCATGAGGCCAACGCATCTATGTGGTAGCTTGAGAGCGGTTGATCGGAATCAAGAGACGCAACACAAGACAAAGGTTTAGACAGCTTCGGGCCCCGGGAAACATCATCCGGTAACAACCCTACATGTTGTTTGTGGCTAGGTCTCATTATGCTCATGAGGGAGTCGCCATATAAACCGGCTCTCCTCTTTAGTCATGTCTAGCCTTAGAGATTATTCAACTTGTCCCTCTTGGGGTGCCCTGCCCCTCCTTATATAATTTGAAGGGGTGGGTTACATTGAAGTCCTAGTAGGACTAGGATTATTCTACAACAAGTAGAATCCTAGTCTGCCCCCTTAAGGGAAAACTCCTTATGCCTTTCCTCTTAAACCGGCCCACCATAACATGAGCCGGCCGTCTGGGCCTTGGGCCTTGTCATCCGTCTGACCCGCCCGCCAGGTCACCAGTGAGTCGCAATGTTCAGGCAGGTTGCCCGTAAACCGCCAAGTCCGGGCGGGTTGCTAGTGAGTCACCAAGCTCCAGCCGGGTCATACATCCGGTGGGTTACACCACGGGGTATATCCCCGACATTAGCCCCCAGTTTAATTTGGATTTATCCATGTTAATTTGATCCTTCACAATAAACACAAGAACAAACTTGATAGGTTGTGCTCCATTTTAAAAGTTCTCCTGAGCCGGCACCTGATCATCCTTAAGTCCTTGTCATTTCCTCCTGGATGCGTGTCCATGATCTCATAGCAAATCTCCTTTAACAGATATGTTCAAACTTTGCCAATGCAAAAAATCCATGCACTTCTTCTAAAAAATCCGGGTCAATAGGCCAGCTTCATAATCAACTTGCTGACATTGGTTTCTTGTAGAAAAAATATTATAAAAAATAATCCATTTGAGTCGGCCTTCAGTAAACTGACTTGAAAAAAAATTTGGTCTTGAAATATTCAACTGATATTCAGCTGGCTTAAAAATGTAGATCTTGCCGATTTATGATTGCGAAAATTGCCGGGTTATAAACAAGTGATTTTCAGTCATGTAATTGACTTTCCTGAGATATCCAAGCCAAAACTGAGAATATGATACCTGGTTTGTTTCAAAGAACTGAGAACTTGAAGATATTCTTCCATTATATTCATATCGCCTGTAGACCCCAACTCTTAAGAAGGGAGCGTAGTAACAACTTAAGACTTGCTTCAATATAAATGTTGCTGATCTTGTATGATTTCATAATAAGCAAGTACTCAAGGCGACCCGTAAATGAGTTCTGTGGGGATAACTGCTTCTGCCTAGTAGACCAGGGAGAAGGGAGTCTGCCCGGTAGCTTGGTTTGGTGTCGTTCTGAAGGACCAGAGAACTACCGATAGCTCCTCGATCCACCGCCTGCCGTGCTTCTGCAGCGTATCAAAGGTTCTTGTCTTGAGTCCGCATAGAACTTCAGCGTTCGCCCACTCAACTTGTCTATTGCTCCGGCGGTGTGCCACAGAGGCGAATGAGATCTTGCATCTAAGGGCATGAACATATTGCATGAAGGCGTGACTCATGAATTGGGTGCCGTTGTCGGAGATTATCCTTGCTGGAACTCCAAAACAACACACCAGATCTTTCAAGAACTTGATAGCTAACTAAGCAGTCAGCTTTCTCACGGCAGTCACTTTCGGCCACTTTGTAAACTTGTCAATGGCAACAAACAAGAATTCAAAGCCCCCGATTGCTCGGGCGAAGGGGCCGAGGATATCGAGCCCCCAGACTGAAAATTGCCATGATAGAGGGATTGTCCGAAGCACTTTGGCAGGCAGATGGGTTTTCTTGGAATGGAACTGGCAGGCTTCACACTTAGTGACTAGCTCGACCGCATCTTGGAGGGCTGTGGGCCAATAGAATCCTTGCCGGAGTGCTTTCCCAACTAGTGCCCTTGATCTAGTGTGGGAGCCACATTCCTTTTTGTATCTCAGCCAGCAGTTCCTTTCCTTCTTCCCGGTAGACACACTTCAATTTCACACCGTTGGACCTCATACTGTACAGAGTGTCGTTGACAAACTAGTACATACTGACCCTCCGGGCTACTCTTTCACCTTTGTCTTGATCGCCGGGAACCTCTCCGGTTTGAAGGAAGCGGACAATGTGCCTTGCCCAAGTTGGAGCCTGTGGCTCTACAACGAGGACTAGTGGCACCTCCTCTACTGCTGGAGCACCAGCCTTGTATGCCGGGTTCATGGAACCGGCTAGAGGGAGTGGTCCGGCAGGCTGCGAGGAGTTGTTTCCGGTAGGGTCTCTGCTGGGAGCGGATGGCTCTACTGGGAGAAGCATACCCGTGTCCAACTTTCTACTCTTCCGGGCCATTGTTGCTGGGGATACGAAGGGCTAAGTAAGATGGAAACCAAAAGTCCCTGGTTCCATAGGGAGCTTTTGCGCAGCACACTTTAGTAGATGATCAGCTAAGATGTTTTCCGCACGGGGTACGTGCTATGTTTGTAATATGTTAAAGTACTCATCTAATCTTCTAACTTCCTCGATGTATGCCTCCATTAATGGACTTTGATAATCCTTGTTAACTTGCCTCACCACGAACTATGAGTCTCCTCGAATGATTAGCTTCTTAATTCCCAATTCTGCTACAATTCTGAGCCCGGCAAGGAGCCCTTCATATTGTGTTGTATTGTTGGTTGCTTCCTCCCATGCAAAATGCATCTAGACGACGTACTTCAATTGCTCCCCAAAGGGGGCGACAAGAAGCACGCAAGGCCCCACACCTTGCACGTAAAAAGCACCATCAAAATACATGATCCACTCTTGGGGGGATTCCTTGCTGGGGATAAGTGTCTCTATCACTTCCTCATCAGGGGTTGGCGTCCATTCTGCAATAAACTCTACCAACACCCTGCTTCGGACAGTTGAGGTGCTCTCAAACTTCAAACCAAAGCTAGATAGCTCCAAAGCCCACTCCACTATTTTTCCGGTAGCCTTTTCAACGGGAAACGAGTAACAACCATAATCTCATGGGCTTGGAAGTAGTGGTGCAGTTTCCTTGAGGCCATGATGAGGCCAAAGATCAATTTCTGCACGCCACGGTACCTCGACCTAGCCCCCTGTAACAAGGAGCTGAGGAAGTACACTGGCGCTGCACAACTTTCTTCCTTGCCGCGTCCTTGGGGTCATCATCATTGTCATGCTTGGTGCTATTCTGATCCTTATCTGGCCCTGGCGTCCTCTGCTCACTCTCTTTCTCATCCACTTCTCGCTATGCTACCAAGGTTGTACTGACCACTTGGTTTGTTGCCGCCAAGTATAGCAACATCGGCTCCTGGGGTTTGGGTGCAACAAGGGTAGGCATAGAGGACAGGTAGGTCTTAAACTCCTGCAAAACCGCATCCGCTTCAGGGGTCCACTTCATGGGACCTGCCTTGTTCAAAATCTTGAAGAACGGCAGGGCACACTCGGCAGACCTGGAGATGAATCTTCTTAGCGCGACAACACATCCCATCAGGCTCCTCACATCTTTGACTGTCCTTGGCGCTTGGATCTACTTGATGGCCTTGATCTTGTCGGGATTGGTTTCGACCCCCCTGTGGGACACAAAGTATCCAAGCAGCTTGCTGGAGGGGACGCCAAACACACACTTCTCTCGGTTTAGCTTCAAGTTGATCTTGCATAGATTTGCAAATGTCTCCTCCAAATTCTGAATGAGAGTTGTTTTGTCCTTGGTTTTGACCACAATGTCATCCATATAAGCCTCAATGTTTCTGTGCAGCTGAGGTTCAAAACCGATCTGACCTGCCCTTGCAAAGGTGGACCCGGTACTCTTTAATCCGAATGGCATGCAGACAAAGCAATATGTACCACATGGAGTGATGAATGATGTCTTCTCCTCGTCCTCCTTTGACATGAAGATCTAGTGGTACCGAGAATAGGCGTCCAGAAATGAGAGCAAATCAAAACCTGAGGTGGAATCTACTATCTGATCAATACGCGACAAGGGGAACGGCTCCTTTGGGAAAGCCTTGTTGAGGTATGTGAAGTCAATACACAGCCTCCACTTCTCTTTCGCCTTCCAGACCACCACTGGGTTCGCTAGCCAAGTGGGATGTAGCACTCCTCTGACCAAACCAGCTGCCTCAAGCTTCTTGATTTCTTCTGCAATAAACGGTTGCCTCTCTAAGGCCTGCTTCTAGGCTTTCTGCTTAACAGGTCTAGCGTGTGGGCAGACAACAAGGTAGTGCTCGATTACCTCCCTGGGAACACAGGGGATATCAGATGGTTGCCAAGCAAACACATCGATATTTGCCCCGAAGGAAGGCAACGAGCGCGCTTTCCTATTTGTCTTCGAGGGTGGCACTGATGGTGAAAGTACCACCAACGCTAGCCAGGCCTGCCGTGACCTTTTTCACTTGTGGAGCAGCAACCTTGGATCTCTTGCTGTCGAAACAGCCCGGCACATCGTCAACGGGTGCCATGCACTTGGAGGGGGCATGCTTCCCGGATTCTTTACCGGAGGTCCTACAATCTTGTTTCTTCCCTTTGTTTTCCTTGGTAGGAATTTTTGTCTTTGCTGCCTCTGCCACGACCGCGTCCCGGTACATCTTCTCCACACAAATGATGGCATCTTTCTCATCTGACAGGATGGTGAGGACTCCAAGTGGCCCGGGCATCTTCAAGGTATTGTAGGCATAGTGGGATGCCGCCATGAATTTAGCCAAGGCCGGGCATCCAAGGATCCCATTTTACAGCAGGGGGAGATCAACTACATCAAGCACAATCTTCTCGGTCCAGTAGTTAAGCTCTCCCCATGTTACTGGCAACATAATCTTCCCTTTAGGATGACTCCTACCGGGGTTGACTCCTTGAAACGTGCTTGTAACCTTTAGCTCTTCTTCTGCTATCTAAAGCCTGCTGATAACTGCCGGGGAGATCAAATTCAGTCCGGCCCCACCGTCCACCAACATCTTTGTGAGCTTGAGGTTGCGAATTGTTGGATAAACCAAGAAGGGAAGGTATCCTACCACAGTGGTACGACTAGGATGGTCATCCTCGTCAAAGATGATGGGTGTACAGGACCATTTGAGGGGTTTCCGGGCCTCTGGCGCTGGTTCCACGACATTGACCTCCCGTGCGGACCGCTTGAGTTGGCGATGGGAGGTGCGCAAAGATGCACCCCCGTCAACGCACAGGGCATCTGTGGCCTTCTGAAACTCCTGCTCACTGGTTTCCTCTTCATCCCCTTTATCACTCTCATCATCACAGACTTCCTTCTCCTGGCCCCTAGCGGGTTTTCCTTTGTTCTAAAAGGGCTTGCCTAGGCGATTTGCTCCATCGCCTTGGCCCTTATTGCCAGCAACATTCTGATCCTTTTCCTTATCACAGTTCTCATATTCTGCTCTCTGTCTCTCGAGCAACTTCTCAACCTGATAGCACTCCTGAAGGTTGTGGCCCTTGGTCCGGTGGATCTTGAAGTACGGCCCATCGCCCTTCCCGGCCCTCTTGACAGCTGCAGCTTCCCGGCAATCGGCGCACGCTGCAACCTCCTTGCCAAGGGCCTCAGTCTTGGCAATCTTGCCGGTACTTGGGGTGCCTGGCCCCTCAACAGTCAATACGGCTTTATCCCTTCACTTTTTACTATGCTTCTTAGACTCCTTCTGACTGGTGGACTCATCATCATCCTCTGAATCAACATCAATGCAATCTTCCTCTCCAGGCAACTTGCTCCCTTCCTCCATCCGGGCACACTATCCACTAGGGTGTACAACACCTTCACAGTCTTGAGCAACCGCACGTTCATATTAGAACAGATCCGGCGGTTTCGCACATTGGACTGGAAGGCAGCTATCACGGCTGCCGGATGGATATTTGGAATATTTCTATGAACTTTGCTGAATCTCTGTAAATACTTACGGAGGGTTTCTCCTTACTTCTGCTGGAGAACTTGTAGATAAATGGGACGGCCCGGCTCCTGGTGGCCACCGGTGAAAGCACCGATGAACTCATGACATAGGTCTGCCCATGACGAAATGGAGTTCTCTGCATCAGCCAAGACCTCACATTGGACTTGAGGGCCAACAGGAAGTAGTTGCCGAACACCTTCTCATCTCTTCCCCCGGTAGCCTAAACAGCGATGGCGTAGATGCTCAGGAACTTTGCTGGGTTCAGCCTCCCGTCGTACTTCTCAGGTATCTCTGGCTTAAACATGCGAACGGATGGCCAACAGACTTGCCGCAGCTCACAGGTGAAGGCGGGGCAGCCAACCTTGAAGGGCAGGGGCCCGTCAGCACCCTGAGTGGGCTCGCCGATGTTGGGGTTGTCGCGCCCGTCGACTCGAAGGAGGTTGCTGCGGCATTGCTCGACGATGCACACGTCTCCTCTTTGCCTATCTTCCAGGGCATCAAGGCATCATGGGGGTCTTGATTTGGTCGCGCCCATGCTAGCTGTCGTGGCGGGGACTACATCATGGGGACGGCTCCCTCCATGCGGGCAGCAGCATGGGCCGTTGCCATTGCTTGGGGAGGTTGCGGCGGGGAAGCTCGTCGTGAGCCCTCGACTTCGGTGAAACCGAGTAGAATTTGGATGGTGGCACGCCATTCGTCCATCTGCTCAGCCGCTGGTGGAAACCTCAGCAGCAGCTGAGCCCGCGCCATGGCCTCCGAGGAGGTGCTTGGCATAGATGATGATGATGTTGATCACGCCGTCGCTCGGCTTCTAATGGAGCCAGCGGCCGTAGCACTGCATCCCCGCTGTTGCGGTGCAACCACCTGGGTGGCAGGGTGGTGAGGCAGAGGCGCTCGAGGGCCATCAACTCTGTCAGGCCTGCCAGCTCGGTTGACCCTCCCTGGAGAGAGCGCACGCGCACCGGTCACGCCTGCGGCAAGGACGACCGGAGGGCGGTGGCTCGCTCCAGACCGGGCGGCATCGCTGTGGCTGCGCCCGTCAACAAGCAGAGTGCGACCATCGAGGCATTGCTGATGTCGTTCTCCTCCGGCATCTTCTTCTCCTGCGTCGGCCGTGAGGGGAATGGTTGTGGTTCCTCCTGCTCCAACCGTATCCCCAGCAGCGTTCGCGCCCTCACGCGTCTCCGCGCCCCCGCAACATTGGAGGCCGTGGGTAGTGGAGCCTTCGAGGTGGATGGATGAGCTGAAGGAGCTGATTTCTTCTTGGGTGCCATGGTCGATGGCACCGTCGGAGATGATTATGGCGATGAAGATGATGTGTTGCATACGTCTTCAGATTCGTGCAAGTGACCTCCCTACCTGGCATGCCAAAGATGTCGCGGGAAACCATGGCCACCTATGGGACCAGGACCGCCCCTTGCTGGTTCGGGAGGTGGGAGTCATGTTGCACAAAGAGCAGACGAACGCAAGGCAGCATGGTAGGGATCACATGGGCAGTTTTACCCAGGTTCGGGCCGTCGTGAGGCGTAAAACCCTACTCTTGCTTTGGTGGATTGATGGTGGACAAGTGGTGATGGTGCGTAGTACACTTGCCCGGCAGGGGTTGCCTCGGGGCGGCAGCAAATACGCGTGTATGGGGGTGCGAGTGGTCTAGCTGCCCAGGCTCGCAAATCGAACAATTCCTTCTATGGTGGCCATGGGCCTCCTTTTATAGATCAAGGGGTCACCACAATGGCAAATTAGTCATTAGACACTTATATGATAGCAAATGGTGCTATCATACCTAACTCTGCGGGCTAACGGTGTGCATTTAATGCATCGCTTAGTGTCATGCCGTTGGTTGCCTGGCAAGGCTTGCTAGGCTAATTCGCCAGCTTCATGCCGGCTTCCTTGACACGTCACTGGACGGGTGTCGTCTGTGGGTTTCCTTGGTAGGAAGTGGCCGCCATGTGGCGAATGGTTGCCACTTAATCATCTTGCGGCTTGACACCGCACTGATTGATGATGTGGGTCGTGGTGGAGTAGTCGGTGAGGTAATCTGATCTCCGCGAGTCCCGGCAGGCCCTGCCTTGGTCTTCTCCTTCTGGCGGTGGCCTCGCCCCTGCCGGGCTCGCCTGCCCATCAAGGGAGGCTTCATTCTTGACAATATATGGCTCCTCTAAATTGGCCCTGGATCCTATCGATCTGCCTGTTGATGCTTTGAATATCTTGGTCTCTTGTTCACCTAGTTCTGTTGCTTCAATCTTGATCTTGTGCCTTTGCACGGTCAGGTCAACAGGCCCTAGGTCTGTTGCACCGACAAGTATGAAAGTATTATTTATCATGTAGGATATCATGAAAGAATTGGAAATCTGATTGCTGGTTGGGAACTGTCGTTTTATTTCATTCTAACAACTGTCGTGCTTTATTGTATTGTCTGTATTCGCCTTATGGCAACATCTAAAACCAGTGTCGTACCGATCGCTTGCAATATGAAATGTCCTGAGTTAGAACACATGGCCCCCCAAACATGCATGCCCACCGGCGTGTGGCCCAGAGTCCAGAACCGTGAGCCTGTCTTAGTATTATATTCTCAGCTGAATCCCCATATTATGTTATATATATATCCCCCTTGATTTTTCTTATGTATAAAGTTATGATAAAAAAAGTTTTATATTTCTTTACAGAGGGAGTATCTCCCTGTCAAAAATATATTTATGTGTAACTAGTTACTCCTGCCTTTCTACTTCTTTTCGTTGATATGTGGGGCATCGATCAACAGGGTCCACGTGCCATGCACCAAATTAGAGTGCACAACTGCACAGTAGACTCACCACGGTCGTAGCGTCGCGGCAATGTCCAATGAGCCATCAAATCGCAAAAAACCACACCTTTCCAGCTTTGGCAGTAAGATGGACGGACAAGGCAGCAATATTTCACTAGGCCTAAATCCCCTTCTCCCTCGTCTGCTCGTTCAGAGAAAAATCCCTCTCGGCGATTGCATAGGATTTTATCATGGAGAACCAGGTACGGATTCTTCATACATCCCCGATAAATCCAAGTCCATTGGTCGCGGGTAATCCTAGGATGGCAGCTGTCGCCGTTGATGCATTTTCTTCCTACTGAATCTAGTGTGTTTCATTTGTAGTGCCAAAAGTGCGAGGACCCTACATGTTTCTACGCCCTCGGCGAGACGCCACACTTGTTCCTTCTCATCCTAACACATGATTTTAGAATGCGCACAGTATGTTCCTAGAATCCTCTTTTCTATCCGGGAGGGTGGGGTTTTTTGAACATGTTGTCGACTAATTTGGAAATCTAGATTGCTATATATTTGGATAAAAGGTACTAGTACCATGGTCAACACTGACATGAAGGAGGAAATTATTTCTAAATTTGGATAGCGAATACATTGTGTTCTCATATTATTTTTCCTGAAGTGCATTCCTTGCTCTGCCAGAACACATGTACTCAAGATGGTCGGCCTTGCCATAACTGACTACACCAGTTTAATGGTCACACTGAAGCCAAGCAACGGATATAAGTTCTGAGTTGGGTCCATGAACCAAGAAGATCACTGCTTTTTTTATGGCTGAACTTGGATAAACTTTCTCAAGTGTTACGGACTGAAAGTTGGAGCACGAATGTTGATGGAAATAGCAGAACCTGGTCTCATCTTCACTATAATCTTCCAGCCCGATGTCGTTCTAGTAGTTCATCCATGTTAGTTTTGTATCTGGCTTTTGCTTGTTGCCTCGATTACTTCTCAATCCACCTATTCTGTCTAACTAATCACAATTTAACTTTAGAAGTAGCAACGATTTGTGATTCCCTTCTCTCATGAAGATGCTACTTCTAACTAATATTTCTTATAATTGGTGGCACGTGTAGGTTATTTCAAAGTTAAGCATGCTACTCGTTTGTTATTCTATAAGAACTCAGTTGTTACTGATGGCACTGAAGTTAACTGGATGACATCCACCAGCTCCTACACTTTATTAATCATCTTAAGGTCCTTGTGGGGCGTTTCGATGGTGGAAGGCCACGTGGGATCTGTGTGCCGCTGCTGCACAGGTTGAACAGGTCCAACTGTGCCGAGAAACTTATGGTATGAGCTATTTTCCGTTATATATGTTGCTCATAAACTCGTGCTTATACAGAATTCTACAGCTGTGACCTTCTTGAAACACAAACTGCCTAGTTCTATTGTTCCTATATAGATGCCTGGCCATGGTTGGGTCAGACTTGCACTTGGTCACAACATGATGTTTATGTAGACCTACTCCATTTCCCTTGGAGGTGAAAAGATAATTATTCATGGGTGGTCTCAAATAATGAAGGCCCATCAATCTTGGAGAATAGGACAGAAGGTTATGCTCGTGCTTTTCCACGGCTCTAAAGCAAATACCCTGTTTATTGACCACATTGCGAGATGAAGCCCCTTTCAGAAGGTTGTGGATGCGCAGGGTGCCGCCTGGGCCTTGTCCTGGGGCTTGGTGGCCTCACCCTTGGTTAACTATAGGCAAAGTAGCGCTGTTCTAGGCGTGCTTTGTAGGTTTGAACCTGTATAAGTACTCATAATGCTTTTAGCTATGGTTGTTAAGTGCTCCTGCTGGTTTCAATTAAGGTTGTTATGCACCCCTGCTGCTTTTACAGTCTATCATGTTTCTTCAGTCCTGTCTTCCTCCAGCCGCCAAAACCAAACCAACGCCGGTTGGGCCGCCTGCTTCTGCCTCCCACGGCTAGCTGCGCCTCAGCGCACGAATCACCGCCCCACCGTCTCCTAAATCATTAACGCCGACGTCCGAGGCCTCGCCGTCGTCCTTAGCGCGCTTTGGTGCGCTTGCCGCGGCGCCGCTCTCCTGGTTGTCAACATGGTCAACAAACAAGAGGAATCAGGAGAGGACTGTACGTGGAGAGGATAACAGTAGGGTCCCTTCATGTTCGTGGCCGTACACAAGCAAGATCCTCATCTTTTGTTATATACTCCATTATCAGCGTATAGAAAAAGAAAATGCTTCCTCCTAGTGATTTGCTGACATCTGGGACCCACGACATTGTCAGCGTATAATCAATAGACAGGAGAACAACACAAGGTGGGCTGATACCTGGGACGTAGCTGCTCGAGTAGTATTTTTATTGTTATAGTCGAGACGGAGCATGGTTTCAACTGGGATGTGGCCCGTCTAGCCGAGGCTTACATTTTACATTCACCCCATGACCAGCCCAGCTATTTTTTCTTTGTCAAAATGAGCCCAGTTTATTTTTTCTGAAGAATACCCAATCCAGGCCTACTTATTTTTCTACGCCCTTCTGGGCTACAACTCTTTCAAGACGGCTACACATCTTGGAAGTAATATGAAATGGGCTATAAATATAAAAAACAGACGACAAATTGGCAATTACTTTCAAATTTCTGAATTTTTCACATTTTCAGATTCTAATTTCACTAGGCTCTAACCTAATTTAAATATATCTTCAAAGTACTATAAATTTGGATCGACATTCCAATATTAAAAATAGTTTGGACCCCACTAAAGTATGCAAATTTTGTTTAAATTTTTGGCCCTGGCCGACAAAAAACGGACTATAATAAATTTCATAAGAAGTTGCAATGAGCTGTAAATTATTTTAAAAATATTGAATGGTGACTTGTGGGCCTATTAAGTTGACGAGTATGCAAGATTTTTTTACTTATTATATACGTCAACAAACGATTCTAGCAGACGTGACTGTTGGATGTCAATCCTTCAATCACTGATCTTCTTGCTCCAGCTGCCAAATCCAACGCCGGTGGTACCGTCTTCTCCCGCCACCCGTGGCCGGCTATGCTGCCGCGCAGGCCACACTACCCCCTACTACTCCCACCGCTGGCCAGGTGATAATCCCCAAGTGTAGGGAATCATCGTAGCTTTTTCTAAAGGTGGAAATGATAAGCATGGAGTGTCGAACCCACAAGGAGCTAAAGGCAAGATCAATATATAAAACTACGTTATGGGTATGAAGAGGATAACTTTGTATAATATTGAAGAGCTAAAATATAAAAGTAGGTGCAGTTATCATAAATTTAGAATATATTACTAAGTATTATAAATAGCGAGTGTGGAATAATGATGGGTCGGTGTGCGGAATTATCCTAGGCAATTGTTAGAAAGACCGGTAATCACTATTGCAATTTCATATGAGGGAGAGGCATAAGCTAACATACTTTCTCTTTTTGGAACATATGCACTTATGATTGGAACTCTAGCAAGCATGCGCAACTACTAAAGATCATTAAGGTAAAACCCAATCATAGCATTAGCATATCAAGTCCCCTTTTATTCCCGTACACCGTGACCCACTTATCCGTGTTTATGCTTCTGCCACTCAAGCAGTGCAGACAATAATTAAACCATGGACATATTGCAACACTCTATAGCGGGAATCCATCACGCTTGCGCGACACGGAGGGCACAATAGGACAACACCAAAATAAATCATACAATTCATACCAATCTAGATCATCAATCAAGCCAAAGACAGAGGATATCTACTAAAAACATCATAAGATGGCAACACATGATTGGATCATAATATGTGGCATAAAGCACTATTTTCAAGTAGGGATTACAGCGGGGTTCGGGAGAGTGGACCGCGTAAATGAGATGAGGATGATGATGATGATGGTGATGTTGATGAAGACGATCACCGCGGTAATGATTCTCCTCCTGATGGCACTCCGGCGCCACCGAGAGAGAGGAGGAGAAGTTCTCCCCCTTGTTCTTCCTCCTCCATGGCCTCCCCCTTAGATGGGGAGAGGTTCCTCCTCTGGTCCTTCGCATGGCGATGATGGCCCCTCCAAGATCCTTTCCCATGGCCTCCGGTGATGATGGCCCCCTCCGGCAAGGTGCCAGAGAGGGCCTAGATCGATTTCTCGTGGCTACAGAGGCTTGCGGCGGCAGAACTTCCGATCTCGGTTATTTTTTGGAAGTTTGGGCATTTATAGGAGAGATTGGCGTCGAGAACAAGCAAGGGGGCCCCACGGGTAGTCCACGAGGCACAGGGGCGCGCCCCCACCCTCGTGGAGCACATGGGACTCCCCTCCGATAGATTTTTGTTCCAGTATTTTTATATTTTCCAAAAAAAATCTTCGTTGGTTTTCAGCACATTCCGAGAACTTTTATTTCTGCACAAATACAACACCACGGTAGTTCTGCTGAAAACAACGTCAGTCCGGGTTAGTTCTAATCAAATCATACCAAAATCATATAAAACTATTGTAAACATGGCATGAATACTTCATAAATTATAGATACGTTGGAGACGTATCAGCATCCCCATGCTTAATTCATGCTCGTCCTCGAGTAGGGAAATGATAAAAGAAATAATTTATGAAGTGTGAATGCTGGCAAGTGCATACGTTTGATCAATGATAGGTCCAATCACTTTTTCTAGCATCATTATATATCATAACACTAGCTCAACTCATAAAACTTCTCATGATCAAGTAACAAGCTATTCACAAGTTAAAGTATAGATCATAAACTTTCTTGAAAACTAACAAACCATGCTCTTGGTTATCAAACAATTGCAATTCATCTTATTTTCGGGAAGGGTCTATGTAAGAGCTTTGGTTCAGCAAACTCCACATACTCAACTATCATTTAATCTTTCACAATTGCTAACACTCATGTGATATTTATGGGTTCAAAGTTTTTAATCGGACACAGAGAAATATAGGGGCTTATAGTTTCGCCTCCCAACCTTTTACCTCAAGGGTAATGTCAACAATAATAATTTATGAAAACCTACATCCAAGTGGATATATATATCCGGATCGCTCCAACACAAAGTGCTTGCCAAAGGAAAAAGTGTAAAAAGGAAAGGTGATGATCACCATGACTCTTGTATAAGGGTAGAAGATAAAAAGTAAAAGATAGGCCCTTCATAGAGGGAAGTAGAGGTTGTCATGCGCTTTTATGGTTGGATGCACAAAATCTTAATGCAAAAGAACATCACTTTATATTGCCGCTTGTGATAAAGACCTTTATTGTGCAGTCCGTCTCTTTTATTTCTTCCCTATCACAAGTTCGTATAAAGCTTATTTTCTTAGACTAATAGATCATACATATTTAAGTAGCAATCGTTATTGCATGCACGATGGCAACTTACTTGAAGGATCTTACTCAATCCATAGGTAGGTATGGTGGACTCTCATGGCAAAACTGGTTTAAGGGATGTTTGGAAGCACAAGTAGTATCTCTACTTGGTGCAAAGAATTTGGCTACCATGAGAGGGAAAGGCAAGCTCAACATCTTGGATGATCCAGGACAATATAACATTTCGGATATAGGAAAACATAACCCATTAAGTTGTCTTCCTTGTATAACATCATACTTTTAGCATGTCATATTTTAATGAGTTCTCACAATTACAAAATATGTCCAAGATAGTATATTTGTATGCGAAATCTCTCTTCCTTTAATATTCTTTCATGAATTGTTCAAGTGACCAATTCAGTGTTTGCTAACTTTCAATAAGTTTACTACCTATACTTATTATGTGTGAAGTCATTACTCCCCATGTTATAAACATATGAAACATATATACATTCAGATTTATGATATTCAATCCATTCAACCATTTACTCATAAGATATACGTGAAGCACGTGAGTAAATGACAAACTACTCCAAAAAACATATAAATGAAGAACACTGAGTAGTCAAGTAATTAACTAGCCATAGGAGGATTCTATTTCATTCAAGATTTCAGATCCAATGATTTTATTCAAACAGCAAATAAAATTGAAAATATGCACCAAGCAAAACACATATCATGTGACGAATAAAAATATAGCTTTGAGTAAGGTATACTGATTGTTTTGAAGACGAAAGAGGGGATGCCTTCTGGGGCATCCCCAAGCTTAGGCGCTTGAGTATTCCTTGAATATTACCTTGCGGTGCCTTGGGCATCCCCAATCTTATGGTCTTTCCACTCCTTATTCTCCTCACATCGATATCTCACCCAAAACTTGAAACCTTCAATCACACAAAACTTAACGGAACTTCGTGAGAAGGGTTAGTATGATAAAGAGTAAACCATTCACCTGGGTAATGTCAAAGACAAGATTCATAATTGTTCTCACACAATGAATACTGTACCATATCATTTCTACAATTTATACTGAGAAATATAAGCCATAGAAACTAGAAAACAATCAAATTATGCATTGAAAACAGAATCTGTCAGAAACAGAACTGTCTGTAATGATCTGAACAACAGACATACTTTTGCTACTCCAAAATTTATGACATAAATTAGAGGGGACGTGAGGAATTTTTCTATTAATGTTCTGCAAAAAGAATCAACTCAAAAGCATTCTTCTGTAAAAACTGACAGGTAATCTCGTGAGCACAAACTTTCTGGTTTTTACAGCAAGATCACATTAACTTTCACCCAAGTCTTCCCAAAGGTCTTACTTGGCACTTTATTGAAATAAAAGCTATAAAACATGATTACTACATTAGCTTAATCATGTGAACACACAAAAACAGTAAGGGTAAATATTGGGTTGTCTCCCAACAAGCGCTTTTCTTTAATGCCTTTTAGCTAGGCATGATGATTTCAATGATGCTCACATAAAAGATAAGAATTGAAACAAAAAGAGAGCATCATGAATAATATGACTAACACATTTAAATCTAACCAACTTCCTATGCCTAGGGATTTTGTGAGCACACAATTTATAGGAACAAGAATCAACTAGCATAGGAAGGCAGAACAAGTATAACTGCAAAACTTTAAGCACATAGAGAGGAAACTTGATATTATTGCAACTCCTACAAGCATGTATTCCTCCCTCATAATATTTTTTAGTATCATAATGAATGAGTTCAACAATATAACCATCACATAAAGAATTATTTTCATGATCTACAAGCATAGTGGGAGCAAACTCTACAAAATAACTGTCATGTGAGGCATAATCCAATTGAAAATTAAAATCATGATGACAAGTTTCATGGTCAACATTATCCTTTATAGCATACATATCATCACAATAATCATCATAGATATCAACTTTGTTCTCATAATCAATTGGAACCTCTTCCAAAATAGTGGAATCATTACTAACTAAAGTTGACACTCTTCCAAATCCACTTTCATAAATATCACACAAAGATTCAACACCCTACAAAATAGTGGGATCACTAATTCATAAAGTTGAAAATCTTCCAAACCGACTTTAGATGATAGTATAATTCATACTCCAAAAGATATAAGTGAAGTTCATCGAGCATTCTACAATTAATATAGACTAACCAATATCCAGGCTCAAAATATATAAGTGAAGCACATGAAGCATTCTATAAAACCATACTCAAAAGTTTTAAGTGAAGCACAAAGAGAATTCTATAAATCTATGAAGGGCTATCTCATACTAGAATGGTTCCTAAAGAAAAAGAAAAACACAAGGGACACAAATCATGTGAACAAAACAAAAACCGAGGTATACCGATAATTGTTGAAGAAGAAAGATGGGATGCCAACCGGGGCATCCCAAAGCTTAGATGCTTGAGTATCCTTGAAGTATTTACTTGGGGTGCCTTGGGCATCCCCAAGCTTGAACTCTTGCCTCTCTTTATTCTTCTCACATCAGTAACTCCTCGTTCTTCGAACACTTCATCTACACAAAACTTAACAAAAACTTTGTGAGATCAGTTAGTATAATAAAGCAAATCACTACCTTTAGGTATTGTTGCAAACTCATTTGAATTTAATATTAGCACTTTATATACTGTATTCCAACTTCACCATGGTTCATACCCCCCGATACTACCCATGGATTTATCAAAATAAGCGAACAACACATAGAAAACAGAATCTGTCAAAAACAGGACAGTCTGTAGAAATCTAGAGATTTAGTACACTTCTGTAAGTCCAAAAATTCTAAATAAAATATGAAATTTTACGAAATTTGTACAAAAGTAATGTGCAAAACATTTAAGACCCATTTAACTTTCCAGTAAAAAATGTAAATTCACGCGCTACAGCCAAAGTTTCTGTTTTTGTACTGCACATAGTAAAGAAGCAATCTAATCATCCTAAAACCAAAGCTTGGCACATTATTTTTATAATAGAAAGGATATATACAAGGGGATAATTATTTACAGAGAAACTTCCATGAAAAATTCTACATTGTTTCCATGAGCATGAATACAAGTGCTCAAGGTCGACCCTCACTTCTCCAATGTATAACTTTCCAATCACTTCTCTTCTTGAAAAACTTTTTAGGCATATGAGGCAAGTTCATCTTTTTGTATTTTCATTTTGTTGATTTTTTTGTATGTTTCGCCCACAACTAAGCAAATCAAAAAGGGTAATCAGAAACTACTTAGTGAAGAAATTAAACAAGCACACACGAGAATATCAACCCCAAGCTATTGCTCCCAGGCAACGACGCCAGAAAAGAGCTTGATAATCGCCAAGTGCAGGGAATCATCGTAGCAATTTCCAAAGGTGGAAGTGATAAGAATGGAGTGTCAAACCCACAAGGAGCTAAAGGCAAGATCAATATTCTCTCAACTCCTATCTGCCACTGATACGACTCTACGTACACCGAACGTTTGCTTCCAACTAGAAACGAGAAATAAAACTACGTTGTGGGTATGAAGAGGATAACTTTGTATGATATCGAAGAGCTAAAATATAAAAGTAGGTGTTGTTATCATAAATTTAGAATATATTACTAAATATTATAAATAGCGAGTGTGGAATAATGATGGGTCGGTTTGCGGAATTATCCTAGGCAATTGTTAACAAGACCGGTAATCACTATTGCATTTTCATATGAGGGAGAGACATAAGCTAACATACATTCTCTTCTTGGATCATAAGCACTTATGAATGGAACTCTAGAAAGCATCCGCAACTACTAAAGATCATTAAGGTAAAACCCAATCATAGCATTAACATATCAAGTCCCCTTTATTCTCATACACCGCGACCCACTTATTCGTGTTTATGCTTCTGTCACTCAAGCATCGCAGACAATAAGTAAACCATGGACATATTGCAACACCCTACGATGAGAATCCCTCACGCTTGCACGACACGGAGGGCACAATAGGACAACACCAAAATAAATCAGACAACTCATACCAATCTAGATCATCAATCAACCCAAAGACAAAGGATATCTACTCAAAACATCATAAGATGGCAACACATCATTGGATCATAATATGTGGCATAAAGCACTATGTTCAAGTGGGGATACAGCGGGGTGCGGGAGAGTGGACCGTGTAAAGGAGATGAGGATGGCGATGATTCCCCTCCCGATGGCACTCCGACGCCACCGAGAGAGAGGAGGAGAAGTTCTCCCCCTTGTGCTTCCTCCTCCATGGCCTCCCCCCTGGATGGGGAGAGGTTCCTCCTCTGGTCCTTGGCCTTCATGGAGATGATGGCCCGTCCGAGAACCTTCCCCATGGCCTCCGGTGATGATGGCCCCCTCCGGCAAGGTGCCAGAGAGGTCCTAGATTGACTTCTCGTCTCTACAGAGGCTTGCGGCGGCGGAACTTCCGATCTCGGTTATTTTCTGGAGCTTTGGGCATTTATAGGACAGGTTGGTATCGAGAACAAGTCAGGGGGCCCCACGAGTAGTCCACATGGCACAGGGGCGCGCCCTAGGGGGGTGGGCGTGCCCCCACCCTCGTGGGGCCCACGAGACTCCCCTCTGGTAGACTTTTGTTCCAATATTTTTATATTTTCCAGAAAATATCTTCGTTGATATTCAGCACAGTCCGAGAACTTTTATTTCTACACAAAAACAACACCACGGTTGTTCTACTGGAAACAGCGTCAGTCCGGGTTAATTCTAATCAAATCATACCAAAATAATATAAAACTATTGTAAACATGGCATGAATACTTCATAAATTATAGATACGTTGGAGACATATCACCAGGCCATCCATCTACTCACCCACATCCCTCCACTACTGTGGCTTCGCCGCCTACGGGTCATTCCCATCCTGGGTCTCGCCGTCGTCCATCGTGTTGGTTTTCTCAGTACGGCGTGGTAAACGTTGTCAACAAACGGCTACATGGAGAGGCTAATAGTTGGGACCCACATGGTCCATTGCCGCACGCAAGCGAGTACCTCCTTATTACAGCAAAAATAATGAATCCTCCCAATGACAGCTGGGACCCACCAACTATATCTTGGCACAGAAGGAAGTGCCTCCTTATTAAGTAAAAAATAATGAGTGCTCCCCATGATAGCTGGGGCCCACCAGATTTGTAGGCTAACTTGTGGCCCTACTAAGTTGACACATACGCAGGGCTTTGTCAACTAGTCAACAAACAATTCTCTCACAAGTGACCGTTGGATTGTTAAATTCCAACGGTCGTCCTGCTTCTTCAACCTCTCATTATCTTGCTCCAGCCATTCAAACCACCGCATGCTCCTGCCTCCTGTAGCAAGTTATGCTGCCGCGCAGGCCTCACCGTCCCCTATAACTCCTACCGCTAGCCAGTTTATCCCTCCACTCACCCATACCCCTTGTTATTCTGCGGCAACGCCAGCCTCACACCGCAACCGAATCAGTCAACCCTCGTACTACCCTCCGCATAATCCCAGGCTCTGCGTCGTTCCCCGCCTCATCGTCGTCCCCCACCTGGTGCGGTCAGCGCAGTGTGATTAACATGGTCAACGAACGACAACCATCGAAAGAGGACTGTACGCGGTGTGGCTAACAGATGGACCCACCAACTATATCTTTGCACACAAGGAAGTGCCTCCTTATTATGTGAAAAAAAGGATCCTCCCCCTGTCAGCTTGGACCCACCATCAATATGTTCGCACGCAAGGAAGTGCCTACTTATCCTCCCTGAGAGCCGGGACCCACCTGGTCGAAGTGTACGTAGCATTGTCATTCTGGTCGCAAACGTGTATATACATACTGGTCCATCGGTCTTTCTGCCACGATGAACCGTTGCCCAGTATGGAGCAGTAGCTATTCAGGCAGTGTCGTCTATATCGTGTACACGTACGTACATCCATGCAACAAGAAAGTAAATACGACTATGTATGTACATATGAGCGGGGTCTCGAATGCGTACAGCGATGGTGTCCTCTTCATCGACCGAGAGGCAACAGACTGGGTCAGAATGCATCGTGTTCATTGGGAGCCAACTGGCTTGGACGGAACAGCCGAAATGGGGTCTGGTGTACCGCAATATGGAGGAAGCGGACTTGTGTTCGGGTGCCTATGGTTGAAACGGGGTGTTATTGATCATAGGGGTGTGGTGTACCACAAAACGGAGGAAACGAACTTCTGTTGGAGCGCCTACGGTCAAACCGGGGGTCCTGTTTATCTGGAGAGCTATGGTGTACCACAAAACGGAACTCCACGGGCTACTGTTCGTCCACCATCTACTGCCTTGCTCTAGCCCCCACGGGCTACTATTCATCCACCATCGACTTCCTCCAGCCTCCACCTGCTACTGTTCATCCACCGTTGACTTCCTCCAGCCTCCACTAGATACTGTTCACCACGGGGTCCTGTTCATCCAGCATCCACAGGCTACTGTTCAACCAGCCCTCCACACGGGGTCCTATTCAACCAGCCCTCCACGGAGTCCTATTCATCCACACCCAACCAAGTTAGGTGTGTGGTGGCCTTCTCTCGATTGGGGTCCTGTTCATCCAGGGGCAACGACCTCTACTACCACGGGGTCCTCTTCATCCAACCCCCACCGGTAACTGTTCACCCAACCCCCAACAATGCTCTCATTCATCAAGAGATGGCAGGTTCTATCGGCTTCAGTTAGCAGCAGTAGCGAAGGAATCGCTCAATCAGTTCAGTTAACAGCCAGGGATCGATCGATCGCTCGGGTTCAGTAACACGTAGCCAGTGCAATCGCTCGGGTTCAGTAAATGAACAGCTCGCTTGGGTTCAGTTAGAGCCCAACGCCTCGCACCCACGCGCTTATGTGTATGGGAGAAACGTGCAATCCCTCCCTGCATCCTCCGCCCCGACCACCCACCATAACCGGGAACTCCCCGAAATTTTCCTCGCCCTTGCTTCTACCATGATTTTTCCTGTCATGGACGGTCCAAAGAATGTCATGCAGGTGGGTCCCCGGCCCGCCCAGGATGAAAATCCCATTTTCTGTCATGATTTTTTGTCATAGAAGTAGGAGCCCACCAGATCTATGATGATACGTGCTTTTGTCACAATTATCGTCATATAAGTGTCATAAGCATGAAAAAAATTCATTCTGCCCAAAATGTCACAGATGTGTCATTCTTTTGTAGTTAGATGAACGGGCATAGTCGAGTGACTCACCACACTCACAACAAACCGAGAACTATCGAGAAGAAGCACAATTAGAACGTAGCAAAGAACATGATAAAAAACATAACATAAACATGGCATGATGCACAACCAAGTATGATGCATGTCCGGTTTAATGAGGCATGGTATGGCAAAGGGCAACAAACAATACTACACATAAGTGAAGCCCCATATGCAATGGGTTGCATGTTGACGAAATTTCACATTCGATCATTTAGTTCACTCTCATTTATGCTATTCATCAATATTAAATGTTGTTTAACAGGGGGAACATGGCATAAGGTGATGACAGAATTAAGCAAGTTAAATGGAGAACCATCATTACATATACCCATTACATCGCTCTGCTTGTCTAAAAGAAAGATGGTTAATGTTGTTTAATCTAAACAAGCATTTTAAATATTCCTATCATGATGTGGATGGCATGTTCAAGTTATGTGCAATTTTGATGAAAAATGGTGATATGATAGATATGAAGCATTTGCCGCTATGGCGGAAAGAAAGGGGTGCCACGACGGCGATAATGGAAACGGTGCCACGACAACGTTCCAACGATCCAACAACTTGTTGAGATACCGTGCAAAAGAGCAAGTGTGCGAAAGTGCGTGACATGCAAGAGTGACGAGAGTGATCCCAGATTTCAGGTGTCCCACGTGTCGGTGGCATGTAAACGAGGAACATGCAAGGAGCAATTCGGAAATGATGCAAACATAGGGTGCATCTCATACAAAACATGCATTCGTTCACGGGCATCATCTCGGCGGTTATACCTTTGAAGCATGCAATCTCAGAGCGGATCAAGTTTGGTAGAGGGAAGCAGGTGTTCTCCTGATGTAGTGTTACATGGCGACGGTAGTGGTACTCTTGTCGGAGAGGGACTTGCCGCATCCTAGGGGTCATAGGGTACATGGAGGTCTTGTTCTTGGCGACTCTTTAATGGAAGTAGAGTACACGGTCGAATATTCATTTGGTGAAGAGGAACTTGATGGTCTTGATGAAGCCTAATGGGTACTCGCGGTCTTCGGCAAAGCAGGGAGGACTCGGTCTTCGTGATCCAAATCGAAGCAAGACAAAGGGGTCTCGGGTGGACTATAGCAAGGCAGGGCAATGAGGTGGCAAGATGTAAGTGTTGGCAATGTCCATGGAAAAAGTAGGGGAGCTCACGGCGATGCAAGCCCATCGATGGCAGCGGCGGACGGAGCCAGGGCAATAGCAGAATTCTGGCGACCCGTGGATCGACAGGGAGGCGCAGGAACGATGGGGATGGATGTATCTAGTGCTCTCCGGTGTGTGGTGCTTGTCGGGAGCGAGGCAAGGGGCACAGCAGCTGTGGTGGTGACTCACAAGCGGCGACGATGGGCTAACCGCGGAGTGTGAAACGTGAAGGTGCACCAAGATGTTGACACCAGATTTTCACATAGAAGAAAACGTTGTTAACATGGATTAAAATGAAGAAGTGCTCTACATGAAAAAGTTTTGTAGTGTTGACATGAACATCTTTGAAGTTTGGGCCATCGATGTCCGATCTCATCTTGAAGGCCGAAACTATGCTCAAAGTACTAGGATTTCATATTCAGAGTACTGTTCGGCCGATTAAGCCCCCAAAATGACCTCATAAGAGAAAATGTTCAACATGGATTGTCTCCTTCTCATCGAAACTATCGATTTTGATATAAAATTCGTCTCAATCCGAGATCATATGCAAAAGTTAGAGCCATCAAAGTACGGCCCTACCACAAGGCAAAATATGGCTCAAGGGATCAGACAACTAGTCTGATGGGTCATGTGAACTGTTCGGTCCTCAAAACATCCTTGAATGGAAAAACTTACAACACAAGAAAAGTTTCATCTTGTTGAGCCGACCGATTTGTCATATAAATCATCTAAATCAAATGTCATATGCAACTTAGCAAGGCAAAATAAGATCAGACTGGAGTTTGGGGTAGATTCGGGTTGAATACGACTTAGACTAGAGCTAGGACTCTAGGACGTGAATTGATATAATTTTCTTGTAAGGGAAGTCTAGAAAAATTCTTTGCTTATACAGGAAGTCCAGCCGCCTCTTGTATATAGTGGATGTGAGGGCCGATTGAGACAACACACAATCGAATAAATCAATCTACCACTTTACCTTTACTTTTATCTCTCTCCCTTATTCTTCTTCTTACTCATTTTTTGTTCATTCTTATTGTTGTAGGGCGGTGAACCTCGAGGCCCTAGGGGCGATCAGGTCGACTTAGGGCAGCGCATAGCTACAGAGCACCCTGATGGGGTTGAGGGAGTCCTGGATTAGGGGGTCCTCGGACATCTGGACTATATGTGTATGCCGGACTGTTGGACTATGAAGATACAAGATAGAAGACTCCGTCCCGTGTCCGGATGGGACTCTCCTTTGCGTGGAAGGAAAGCTTGGTGGTTAAGATATGAAGATTCCTTTCTCTGTAACCGATTCTGTGCAGCCCTAGCCCCCTCCGGTGTCTATATAAACCGGAGGGTTTAGTCCGTAGGACAGGAACAATCATAACCATAGGCTAGCTTCTAGGGTTTAGCCTCTATGATCTCGTGGTAGATCTACTCTTGTAATACTCATATCATCAAGATCAATCAAGAAGGAAGTAGGGTATTACCTCCATCGAGAGGGCCCCACCCTGGGTAAACATTGTGTCCCCCGCCTCCTGTTACCATTAGGCTTAGACGCACTGTTCGGGACCCCCTACCCGAGATCCGCCGGTTTTGACACCGACATTGGTGCTTTCATTGAGAGTTCCACTATGACGTCGAAGATAGGGTTGATGACTCGCCTTGTTACCAAGGACAACATCACCTCTGAGGGAGCTCTAGCCTCAGGCCAAACTCTCCGACTGGGCGGTTTCTTCTTGACCGCCCGTTCGGCCATCGGGCCGACCATGACTTCTCAAGTCATCGAAAATCGCCTCCGTGTCAGCTCGGAATATGTCGAGCAGATCGATCCAACGGAGTTATCATCTTTAAATGGGCTCCTGGATCGCATCACTGCTCTTGGATTCGCCTCGAACTACGATTTGGTTGGGCTTAAACCCGGTCAGAGAAAGATTGAATCTCCGCCCCCATCAGATAGCGGTGGTGGAGGAGCGATCCGACAACTCTTCCCCCTTACTGAGGATGAAATATGTCCGGATTTCCGAGCTCACCAAGCCGGATACATGCACGCAGGAAGACACGCCCCAAACACCGAACTTAGAATTGGACTATGGGCCAGAGAAATTGATTTACATCCCGGAGTCCGAATTATTAAGCTCAGAAACTCCTCAGGCTCTGGGTCACGAACCGGATCTGGGTTCGGACTTAAATCCACCGACCCACCCAGGCTCAAGCGATATTTCACGCATCAGACAACAATCCCAAGAGATAGTACATCACTTTTTGGCAAGGTTCCTCATTGTCAAAGACAAGGTCAAAGATTCTTGCGATGAAGACGCAATCTCATTATTCTGCAGAAATTGCACGGACAAGGGACTCCTCAACGCCGTAAATCACCGTCACATATCACGCTTCGATGACTTGGTGATCATAGTACAGAAGTACTGCACGATAGAAAGCGCCTGGAAAACTCAGGCAGCCTTTTGGGATCCACTGGCTCTCGCCAAACCCCTCGTTCGAACAAAAAGGGTGTACCCTCGTAGGTCACCCGATGCAATCGCGAAGAAATCAAATTCCACTTCAGCGTGCGCAACTGTTTTGGAGGGATGGATCGATAGGCCATGCAAAATACACACCACACCGGATACTGTACCAACACAAAGCCCTAGGGCATGTTGGATACTTCGGCAGGTGCCCAAGAGCGGCGAGGATCTCCTCATAAGAAACACCGCAGAGCAACATCCCGCAGAGCACAATGCAACAGTATTGACAGTCTTCGATACTTTTGCCTCAGGTAATAGGCGCAAGAGAGCACTCCGCAGCCTCGCAGAAGTCTGCCAAGTCGCAGCAATAAACACATAGAAGGACACGGCCATAACTTTTAGCGCCAGTGACGAACCGAAATTTAAAACAGTCCGGGCACCAGCCGCTTTGGTCCTCAGTCCAATCGTGAATGGCTTCTGGCTTACCAAAGTGCTCATGGATGGCGGTAGTGGACTAAACCTCATTTACGTGGAAACTCTCAATAAAATGGAAATAGACAGGAGCCACATTGAGCAAAGCAGCACAACCTTCCGAGGAATTATTCCTAGCCGGGAGGCAAGATGCGCTGGAAAAATCACACTCGATGTGGCATTCGGCATGCCGGAGAACTATCGCTCCGAAGAGATAACCTTTCAGGTGGCCCCCTTCACCAGTGGATATCACGTCTTGTTAGGGCGGGATGCATTTGCGAGCTTTGAAGCTATACCCCATTATGGGTACATGAAGCTCAAAATGCCGGGGCCCAATGGAATCATCACCCTTGCCAGTGACCTGGACACATCACTCCGCGCCGAAAATAAAACAGCGGCCTTGGCCCTCAAAGGATTGTCTGAAGCCCTCGCGGCCGAAGAATTAATTGCATTACGCTCCACAGTGGATAGGGACGACATGATACTCGATAAGCGATCCAAGTCCACCTCCTTCAAACCAGCGGACGAAATAGTCAAATTCCAAGTCTAGCCAACGGACTCCTCGAAGACTGTATCCATCGGGGCACAGCTGGACCCCACAATCGACACCGCACTATGAACGTTCCTACGCGAGAATTGGGATATTTTCTCCTGGCACCCTTCCGATATGCCAGGGATCCCACGCAGGCTGGCCGAACATAGCCTTGACATACTGAAGGGATACAAGCCGGTTAAGCAAACACTACGGCGCTTTTCAGAACCCAAACGACAAGCCATGGGAGAGGAACCCAAACGACAGCATCCATCAGAGAAATAAAACACCCGGATTGGCTAGCAAACTTGGTGATGGTACCAAAGAAGGATAAATCCTGGCGCCTATGTGTCGATTTCAAAGACCTCAACAAGGCCTGCCCTAAGGATCCTTTCCCTCTCCCACGCATCAATCAGATTATCAATGCTACCGCGGGGCACGACTCACTGTGTTTCCTCGACGCATACTCAGATACCATCAAATCAGGATGGTGGAGTCCGATCAAGCCGCAACGAAATTCATAACCCCATACGGGCCTTTATGGTTCAACAATATGCCTTTCGGGCTCAAAAACGATGGTGCCACCTATCAACGCATGATTCAAACATGCCTGGAGAAACAAATCGGCAAAACAGTTGAAGCATACGTTGATGACGTAGTCATCAAGACCAGACATGCCGAATCGTTAATAGACGATCTAAGGCTCACGTTTGATAACCTCCGAACATATGACATTAAGCTCAATCCGGAAAAATGTGTTTTCGGCGTTCCCGCCGGAAAGCTGCTGGGCTTCATCGTTTCCAATAGAGAAATTGAAGCAAACCCAACTAAAATCCGAGCTTTGTCACAGTTGGATACCCGAGCAGATCTCAAGCAGATCCAGAAGCTAACTGGATGCGTGGCAGCTCTAAGCCGCTTTATCTCCAGATTAGGAGAAAAGGGTCTACCACTTTATTGCCTTCTTCGACGAACCAAACACTTCGAGTGGACGGATGAGGCAACGGCCGGACTGGAGGAAATAAAGGCTCTTTTAGCGAGAACCCAATCCTGGCCGCGGCGAACGTTGGCGAACCCATGTGGTTATACATAGCCACAACACACCAAGTTGTGAGTGTGGTGCTGGTTTTCGAACGAGAGGAGGACAAACACAAATTCCCGGTTCACAAGCCGGTATACGACGTATCCACTGTCCTCACACCATGCAAATCCCGGTACCCACATTACCAAAAAATAGCATACGCGGTCTTCATGGCATCCCGGAAACTACGACACTACTTTCTGGAGTGTTCAATCACGGTGCCCTCTGAAGTACCACTCAACGACATAATAAACAACAGCGATGCCACGGGCCGGATTGCCGAGTGGGCCATCGAGCTCCTCCCATTCGACATCACATATAAACCACGGCGAGCCATTAAATCTCAAGTACTAGCGGATTCCGTCGCCAAATGGACAGAGGCCGAACTCCCTAAAGAGTACAGCGCATACTCCAACTGGATCATGCACTTCGACGGATCTAAAATGCTGGCAGGTCTCGGGGCAGGTGTCGTCTTAACATCCCCCACAGGAGATACAGTCCAATACGTACTCCAAATATTATACACAGACTCTAACAATGCAGCCGAATACGAGGCTCTGTTACATGGTCTTCGGATGGCCGTCTCCATGGGCATTCAGCCCCTAGAAGTGCGTGGGGATTCAAACCTCGCAATATCTCAAATAAATGGAGACTTCGATGCCAAAGATCCGAAAATGGCGGCCTACTGTAATGCCGTCCTTAAGATGTCAGCTCGGTTCGAGGGGCTCGAATTTCATCACGTGGTTAGAGAAAAAAATCAAGTGGGGGATGTCCTCACCCGAATTGGGAAGGCTTTTCAAGCCATCCGTGGTGTGGGAAGGGGAGAACGACAACATCAGTCCGGATCCGACCACAACCCGAGATTCCGAACTCACGGACATAATCGGAGCTCTGCCACCAAAATAACACCTTCGGCCCATCTCATCATGGCTGTTATCGCCCCATGGACCGAACCCTTCTTGGCCTACCTTAATAGGCATGAACTCCCCGAGGACCAAAACAAGGCACGCTGCATTGTCTGACGCTCTAAAGCCTACAAGGTCCATGAGGGAGAGCTTTATAAGAAAAGCACTACCGGGTACTTCAAAGATGTATCTCTGAAGAGGAAGGGCGGCATCTCTTGGCTGAAATTCATGCCGGCCTCGGCGGTCACCATGCCGCAGCTCGGGCCCTTGTAAGCAAGGCCTTCCGTATAGGTTTTTATTGGCCGACGGCTCGAGCAGACGCATAAGACCTTGTCCAACATTGCGTCGGATGCCAGCTTTTCGCCAATCAAAGCCACATGCCACCCACCACCCTATAGACAATCCCCATAACTTGGCCTTTTGTGGTCTAGGGGCTTGATATGGTTGGACCCCTTAAAGGAGGAAGACGCAAGAAAAAAAATACTTGTTGGTCATGGTAGACAAGTTCACCAAATGGATAGAAGCCAAACCAGCCAAAACGGTTGAATCCGGACCCGTGATATACTTCATATCGGATGTAGTACACTGTTATGGTGTCCCCCATAGCATCACCACCGATAACGGCTCCAGTTTCATGGATGATGAGGTGAAAACTTGGTGCGGCAAGATGGGAATTAAGCTTGATTACGCCTCCGTCTATCACCCTCAAACAAACGGTCAAGTCGAACGAGCCAATGTTCTCATTTTGAGCGGTACTAAACCTAGACTAGTGCGATCCTTAAAAGAATCAGACAAGCACTGGGTTGAGGAGCTCGACTCCGTACTCCGGGGGCTGCGGATCACGCCAAATCGCACTACCGGATACGCACCCTTCTTAATGGTGTACGACACAGAGGCTGTGCTGCCCTGCGATATTATTCATGACTCACCTCGAGTGCGCATGTACGAAGAGAGAGAGGCCGAGCTCGATCGGCAGGACAATTTAGATGCCCTGGAAGAGGAGCGCGATGTCGCAAAGGCCCGTTAGGCATTCTATCAACAACAGGCTCGCAGGTATCAAAGCAGAGAAGTACGGGCCAAGACTTACAATATTGGCAAACTCGTTCTACGTCTACCGGAGAAGAAAAAGGACAAGCTCAGGCCCAAGTGGGAGGGTCCCTTCATTATTGACAAAGTTCTCACCGGTGGAGCGTACCAACTGCGGGATGCATCCGATAATTGCCTCGAGCCGAACCCATGGAACGCAGCCAGACTCCAAAGATTCTACGCCTAGCGCCGAACTCCCCTTTCGTCTCCTTCCCTCTGTTGCTTTTGATTTTCTTTTTAGCCCCTTCTTGCCTTTCCTTTTTGAAAATCCCTAACGCTTTACTGTGGCTCGACTACACACTTGTAACACACTAATTTTCAAGTATGTGCGCTCATTATAACTGGGGCCTTCTTATACAAAAGCTTAATATAATTATCTTCAGGGCATCAAGCCCACTGCATATGCGTCCTTTTTCCATATGTACCTTTTCTTCGCTATTATATTTATCGATATGACTTAAGTTTTGGCCAAGCTGGGTTGCCTGGCTCCTATGCTTATGCCCTACATTCCCGTTAATTCGGCTAGGGCATAAAGGGAGCACCTCTACGATTGTTACTGTCGGGTACTCTGTACGTGTACCTCAGACTGGGTGAAGCCGAAAGCTAGCGTTCTTAAGGGAATATTTGGTCAGTGGACTAAAGATGTTTTTACCTATCACAATATAAACCCCTAGATGTTTTCACATATTGTGCCTTTTTTACCGCAGTTCGGACATGCATGTTAATGCATGCGTACCCAGGGAAAGGAACCCTTAAGGAAACTATTCTCTCTGGAAGATGTTTCTTACTAACCATGTGATATAACATAGCTAGTTGGATACTTGTCTGTTCAAGCAATTATGACCCCTACGCCTGGTTTCCACGCGTACCCCGGTTTATATTACCGAGCAGATATTCGGAAACACTCCGTACTGTTGGGTCCAGAGGCCGAAGCGAAACGGTCCGCCATGACAAATGTTTTACAATCCGGCTAGGGACAAATATGTCAGTTGAAGTAGATAGTCATATAGACCCACATACTTCCTCCTCTATGCCATCCAACAGGCTGTCTAGCATACAATCATGTTGGGAATATCTTGCGGCTACTTCTACCTGGTCATATACCAGACTAACGGGAATTTCTTTCCCATCTGACCCTACAGGTCCGACCCAGGCCATATGATCCGGATCGAGCTTGGTATACCGTGTTTTCACCATGGCCCAAGCCTCCCTCGCACCTTCTCGACAGGCAGATATCTTCCATAGTCGGAAATGCCGCCGCGCTCCCTTGAGAAGTTGTACAAGATCCCCCATACTTCCTCATAGGGAGACGGATGGCCACAAGGCCTTGGCAACACTGCGCATGACCTGCCAAACTTGCTCGTGCTATTGAGAAAGCTCTTGGAGCAGATCACCTGAGGATCCGGGCATCTCCTATTCAGAACAACCTGTCAGCATACCTACAGACATCACTCTATTAGTTCCTATCTTTGCTGAACTATGTAAATGTTCGTTTGAGAACATACTAAAAATGTCGCGCCGAAGCCTCTTATTTTCCTTCAGGGAGTCAGCCAGCTGGGCCCGAACATCTTTCAATTCTTCACCCAGCTAGGTATTAGCATCTTGGAGATTGTTATTCTTCTGTATGACCCGTGTAAGTACACGCTCGCTACCGGCCGCTTGCCTTTGCGCCTCTTGCTCACCCTCTTGTGGGATTTCCGGATTCTGTTCCGAATTATCTGAGGATTTTTTATCACCAGATATCGTTAGCGTCGCTGGTTCATAAACACAATTCGTTTTTTCTCAATCGGGAATACATACCAGTCGATGCCTCTTTGGATCTTAACAGTTTGGCCATAGCGGCCGTTAGCTGGGTTCGACACTCCTCCAGCTCTCGAGACAACAAGTTGTTCTTCACCGAGAGAACATGTGAGTACAATGATCCTTAAATCAGTTGTACCAACTGTCTCAAGTCTCAGGGTGTAACATCCCAAAATTCTAAATTTTGGAATGTTATATTAAATAGATAGATTGATTGTTTGTTTGATTGTTGTGTGGTTGATTGAGTGAAATTTGAAGTTTTTGAAAGTTAAATGAGAGGGAATAAAAGGACTTTCCCAAACGTTCACCTTTGCTTTCTGATCTCCATGGATTCAAATTCTTTTCAACACAAAACTCTAGAGAGAAGATGACATGACTTCTTCCATTTTAATCAAATGAAAAAGGGTTTTGAAAAGATTTGAATTTCATTCGGAAATAATTCCAATGCATAAACTTCATGCAACTCAATGATTTTCATGAGAGAAGATAAAATGACTTCTTCAAAATGTATAAAATATGAGTTGGGAGTTTAAAAGAAATCCAAGTTAAAGTCCTTTTATAAATTATTTTCAAATTGGGCTTATTTGGGTTTTATTCAAAGTATTTTTCTCCAAAAATAAAATATAATGAAAATATGGTAACATGATTCCCTACATCAGAAAACTGGAGAGAAATAAATTTGAATAAATTTTCATATTTTTAAAATGATTTTATTGGGTTTTAAATAGGTCAGTAGCATTGTTTGAATTATTAGAATTGTTGTGGATTTTATTTTAAGCTATAATAATGTTCATGTTGTAGAAAATCTTTTTATGAAAATTTAGATATATTATATGCCTATGTAAAAAAACTATTTATTTTGCGTTTATTTTTGTTTTGCTAGAAAAATGTTTAAAAAAAAGAAAAAAAACCTTTCCGCCTAACTAGGCCGGCCCAGCCAACCGGCCAGGCCACGGCCCAGCCCGACGCCCGCGCATCCCCGAGCTCCAGAAGGACTCCCGCCGCCGCACAATAGTGTTGCCACCGCCGTGTCCGTCGCGGACACCGCGCCCCGCCGCCTTTGCCCTTGCCCCCTCCTCCACGCCTCCTGAGGCCGCCCTCCTCCATAAATAGGCAGGGCCCTCGAGCCCCACGACGCCTTGAGCCGCCGCCGCCCTCGCATCTCGCGCCGCCACCGGCGAGATCCGCCGGAACCGCCGCCATCTCCGCTCGCCGCAGCTGCCATCACCACCGCTGTCACCGCCGCAACGCGCCGCGCCTCCCCGTGCCCCGCCTGACGCAGCCGACGCCCGGAGCTGCCGCACCAGGCGAGACCGAAGCCACCGCCGCCGCCCTCCCTGACTCTGGCGATCGCCGTGGTAACCGCCGCCTCCCGTCCAATCGGATCTGGATCGAACGATCCAGATCTCATTTTGTTTTTATTTTTATTTTTTTACGTTTTTTTATTCGGTGAACGTTCGTTAGTTAGGGTTTGCACCGAATGGTTTTTCCGTTCTTTAGCGTTCATTAGCGACCGTTCGCTAAATAGCCTTTTCGTTTTATTTTATTTCTACCAGGGACCCTTCTGTGATTAAAGTTTTTATAGATTAGTCCCTGTACTTCAAATGCTCACAACTTTTTACTCACTTGTCCAAATCCAACGAAACCAACGCGCACTTCTTCGCTATGATCCCCTCTATCCAGATAATCAACTTGAACATGTTTTTGAAAGTTTAAAATTTGAATTTCAAACAGTTTAGTATTTGAACTTCGTTTGATCGTAACTCGAGCTCTATAACTCCGTTTTAGTTGATTGTTTTTGCAAATTGAAGCTCTTGACATGAACTTTCTGATAAGGCCAAATTCACATAATTTTGGTACAGTTAGAAATTGTTTCCTGTTGGCAAGAGTTATTCGCTTGGTTTTGATGTTTTCTGAATCGTACCCTTCGTTCTTTCCGATCCTTTGAGTGATTGCTTATGTGTGGTTATTATTGCTTGCTCACGATAGATTGACCGGAGTGAGACAAATAGAACTATTAGGAGTTGAGTGTGAATCATCTTCATCAACAGTACAGGAAAGTTCACCCTTTGATCATATCCCTTTCATACCCAGTTTTTATGCATTAGTTTCACCCTCAAACATTGCATGGTTAGGAATTGATAACATGTGGGTATTGGGGAGTAGTTGATGAGGTAGGAACCTATTGCCCTACTTATTATCATACCCTTGGGAGTTACTTCTACGTTATGCTTATATCGCAATGCTATGCTCTGTAGCAACCCGACCTCAGATGGTCAAGTCTCTGTGCTTCCGTGTCATCCCTGGATCGGTAATGCTGACACACACAGTACTCGAAGGATTTATAACAGAGTAGCAATCACACACTTATTACATCGAATGTCTCAAAAGAGAACTTATTACAATAATATGGCTTAAGGCCATCTAATGCGATAACAACGGAAGGCTTGGAAGATAAAGTGAGTCCATCAACTCTAACGGCATAGCTGAGCTGCACGACAACGACCTACGAACCTTACTCCTCGTCTGAAAACTCTGCATCACAATACGTTGCAGCCCGAGAACGGGTCAGCACATGGAATGTGCTGGCAATGTAACACAAAAGAGCCATAACAGAATAATACTACCACTACATGCATATTTGGCTGATGGAAAGCTCTATGGTTACAGTTTTGCGAAAAGCCAAATTTTCCCTACTACAAAGGAATAAATTTTAATTTAACTATCATGGTGGTTGAAACATCATTTGAGAAGGTAACCCCAACTCAATGATCCCAATTAAAATAGTTAACAACCCAGCAAGATTAATTAGAAGTGTTGAGATACATGTGAATACTCAAGTACTAGATACTCAGAATTGTCCATAACCGGGGACACGGCTAACCATGATTAGATTGTACACTCTGCAGAGGTTTGCGCACTTTTCCCCGCAAGACTCGATCGCCTCCGCTGATTCCTCGCACTACATGATGTTTGAGAAACGGATGACCGAGACACAGTCTTTCAGAAACATTAACTCTCTACTCCGGGCAGACCATACCAAACCTACAAACACACTACATGCTGATCCACCTCTTCAAGAGCTTCACGTAACTTACTCAACTATGCTAGAGCCCATAATAGCTTGTGGCTGCACATGGAAGTTTCTAGCATGAATAGACTCAGTTCCCTTTGAGCCTGGGTGGCGGTCCATAGGAGAATCACATGGTAACCCCGGGATTTCCAAAAATAAAACAGGCAATCACTGGATACCCCAGGTGCCTCAATCCACCCAGATGTGTATTAAAGTTGCCACCTTAAGTAAACCATTAATTTAACAATCTCACATCTGTCATGGAAATCACTCAAACCCAATCCACGTCTACGAGCATAGCATGGCAAAATAAGCAACGCGTAGAAGTAACTCCCAAGGGTTTGATAATAAACAGGGCAATAGGTTCTACCTCAGCAACTACTTCCCAAAACCCACATATTAAAGGCATCCTAGTCATGCAATGTTTGAGGATTGAAACTAATGCATAAAAACTGGGTATGAAAAGAGTATGATCAATATGTTACTTGCCTTGCTCACGATCCGTGAATCCTAGAGACTCGTAGTAACACGCTTCGCACTCCGGGAATTCTATCGCAAGCAAACAACAACATACATAAGCAACAATCAAAGATGCACAAGTAGAACTCCAAATAAAAGAGTTTGGCCGGAGAGTTCAACTTAAGAACTCCGGTTTGCAAAAAGAATCAAATCAAACGGAGCAACGAAACTCAAACGGCAAAAGAAACAAGATCCGTTAACTAATCTGAACTAGGGTCAAATTTTACAGAGATAAAAACTTGTTTGAGTTGATTATTCAGAAAGAAGGTTTCGAGATGAAACCCCAGGTGCTTGAATCGCCTGATTCCGATAATCGAGTGAAAAGATAAACAGGTTCGAACATCGGATCAGAAATCACGATCAGAATCATCGCGGAATAAATCCGATAAAGGAAAAACGACGAACGGCTAAACGATCGAACGTTCGTTAGCAGAAACTAAACGATGAACACATTCGTTAAAATGAACGAATGAGCGAATGCTCGCTAAGAAAATCAACCGAAGAATAAAACTGATCTATAAAAAAACGAACCAGGGTGTTTCTAAAAAAAACTGAAGGGGGTTTTTATTTAAAAAAAAACCGGCGGCGAGGGGTGGCTACCTCCGGCGAG